>NW_021821102.1:0-107521 GCF_901001135.1 Rhinatrema bivittatum | reverse complement strand
ATTTTATTTTATTTTTGCACAATAAGGTTTCTTTTGTTTTTTTTTCTTTTTTCCATCATGGGTGATATTTGTGAAGGGTGTAATATTCCAGTCCAGTCTCACGTTTTTTTTTTTTCGTCCTCCCGTCACAAAATGATAAATTTTGTGACAGGGTTTTTTTTTTTTAACTCACTATTAATAACCCTACTCCTACCCCCAACCCTAACACAGAAAAAAGTGCACAACAGCACATTTCCAGTTCGACTGAACAGTTTTTAACCTACTTTAAAATGGGCTGCAGATGACAGGTCTCATTGTGGACCTGCAGTCTTTGTTCATTCAGAAATTTGTATGCAAGGACCGTCGAAAAGCCCGATTTAGGTGCACTGTGGACACATGGCTGTAGTGGAGGCAACAGGTGTTAATGCAACTGCCACAATAGTCACTACACCTCCTGTGTAATACGCATGTTATGCATGCTGATTTGTATCCTCTCCAGAAAACCTCTTGCTTCTGAAGACACCATCTCAAGATTAAGCATTTGGTGCACGTGTGTGTAATGGTTACAGGCGCAATTCTGATTGGCTGATATTATGTTATGCCCACAACATACCCATGACTATTTAGGCAACTTAATCCAGCTGCTTCGTGCCCAGCACCTTGTTTTCACCAATACAAAACTACTGAACAGTGGAAGATGAGAGATCGTGTTTACTTTTTCTGCAGGACGACAAGATCAAGGAGAAGAAGGATGACATTGGATACATCCCCCAAGTTCCCAAGTGTCCTCCCCCCATCAATCAGATGTGGAGACGTCTTCACCTGCATTGTCATACAAAGATGTAAGTGCACTCACTATGTGTTTCATGCTCTGTATTTTCTGTCGCATAAGTTGCAACAGTTTGAGCTCAGACCAGAAAAGAAACACTGCAAATATGCAGCACATACAGATACATGGACTGTTCATCATGTAGAAATAGTTTGAGTAAATGTAGGTGTACATGCAGAAAGAGAACACATGACTAAGACAGAAGTGAGTTTTTTTTTAGCAGAAATGCACAACAGCATGTATTCAGATTTGATGCCATTTCTTCTGGTTATGTTCCGATGCTCCTAATTTTACAACCAACACTGAAGTCAAAGAAGAATGAGTGAGGACTCAGAGGAGACGTGCACCTAATTGTTCTTTTTGTTTCTCTGGCTAGGTTGCTGAATCTGGTTGTCAAGAAGAACCTGACATCCAAGAATCAGAGCAAATAAAGAAGAACATTGTTAAACAGCAGAAGATCTGCCCACCAACATGTAAGTAGAGTTCTGCAGAAGAAACCTGCTAGATTTTGGATTGCAGTGGTGACATCACGTGTAGTGCTGCATATGTGTGCACAGACATGATGGGTGTAATAGATGCCAGACTTGGTCCTAGTGTGCACTGGAAACACCCCTCCTTTCTCTTCCTCTTTTTAAACAAGTCTCCTGTATTCTTCACCATCTTATTCATTTGACCTTTGACTTTTTTTTCCTCCTCGTCTCCTCTTTACCCGTTTCACTGTTTCTCTTTCTGCCTCCTCAGGTGAGGAGGAGATCATCATAGAACTGCTGGAGCAATGCTCCGAGGTTTATGACTTTCACGTTGACCCAGAAACGTACTTCCTCGATTGTCAGATTGAAGGAGATGATGCTCAATCAACTGTCTTCCTACATCACAGACAAAAGGACCATCATCTCAGAGTGTCTAACCCAGAGATTGTGAGCATGGTCAGTACAGCCGAGGATTACAAATTTACTGTTGTTCAATGGAGCTTCTGCTCCTCTGCAGATCGTATTCTAAGACTGAGGATCACCTCAAATCAATTAGAAACCAAACATGACTGTTTTTGTATATTTTTGTCAGTTGAATATTGAAAAAATAACTTTGACCTTTTTTTCTCACAGTGTGCTGCACACATGTTCAGGGCGTTGAGTCCATCCTCTAATCCTCCTGCTGCAGAGTTTCTTTCACAAAGTGAAGAACCCAAGCTGGATCCTGCATGGCCACAAATCCAGGTTGGTCACTATAATACAAATTTTAATACTTTCATTTTCTGCAATATATCCATAAAGGTACTACTGAGCAAATTATATGATAAGATCTTTAAAATAGGTCAAATTCAAATGAGGGGGGCCTCGATCCTTCACTGGATTATGCTGTCAAAATTCAAGTTTTTCAGTTTAGAATGTAAATATACACTGACTGGCCACTTCATAAGGTACACCTTATAAGTATCGGGTTGGACTCATTTTTACCTTCAGAACAGTTTAAATACTTTGTGCCACATATTCACATATGTACTGTATAGGGGTGGAACAATACATTTGCTTCACAATTTGAAACATAACATGATACATAATGACATCAATGTTCTCAGTAATTAGAAAGTAATCTGTGGTGAATGTTTGAACGTTAAAGGAACAAATTACTCTGAAGTACAAATTCTAATCCTTGATGTTGTGTTTCATATTTGAATATTATTTTATATGAACATCAGACACACTGACACGAGTGTTTTTCATTTCAATCCCAGAATTCATTCCTTTATCTTTCTGTGTTTCTCTTACAGCTGGTCTATGAGTTTTTCCAGATGTTTCTAGAAGCTCCAAGCTTTCAGGTGGAGATTGCAGAAAATACATTGGCAGGGAATTTGTCACGCAGGTAAGAACAGCATATTGTCACATCTTTGGAATATATTTGCATGAAAAAATTGCAAGGTTGCATGCCAGTGCACAGATCAAATTTGTGCAAGTGTCAAGGTGCCTTTACAAGTTTGTTCCAAAGCAACAAGAATGACTGGTTTTCCATAATATGTTTCATATAATGAGTAACTTTTCTTGCATTGCAGCTCTTACAGCAGTTTGTTAGTGAAGATCCCAGAGAGAGGGAGTGGCTCCAAGTGACAGTCAAGAGCATCTACAGTATCTTCTCTGGACTGCAAGGATTCATTCTCTGTGGGTTCTGTGATATTTGCTTCAGGTCAGTGTTGTTGTTTTTCAAACAGGCTGAAATGGACAACATGGATGATTTGTCTTATTGATGGATGCTCACTCCAATCATAATGAAGTGCTTTGAAAGGACACTCTTAACTTAAAATGTCTGAATGTTTTTGTTTCCAAAGGTTTGTGGACGAGAAGTGGCAGCCCACTGGTATCGCCGAACTCCTGGAAGTCATGGAAGGGTATGGAGTGTTATTTTCAGAAACAAAAATGAAATATGTTAATGATTTTTAAATGTAATTATTATATCAGATTCAGTGATTCGCTGTAATTTTGCTGTTACATCTATTTATCCTTTGATCAAACACACAGAGGAACAAATGAAGCTCACAGCTGATGGCTGTAATTGCTTCACAGCCATTTATTCAAGCTAAACATGTTTTTTTTTTTTAATCAGACACCCTGATTTTTTTTTTTTTGTATCCCACAGGATCATAAAGGACGTTTGCACCTCCACTGACTGAAGAAGACCTGGTTTACTTCTGGAGGAGTTTTGGTGCCCCTCCACAAACCAAAGACACTCCATCTGTACCATGAACAGGTAATATGTACAGAAACTGTCCACCATCTCTCTGCTCCCCTGAAGTTTTACCTTCATGTTTGCATGTAAATTCAAATGGTTTGACACTCAGTGTTCCTCTTTCTGCACTTTGCAGCTGGTCAGGTGTATTGTCCACTTTTTGATGAAGGAAGCAACTCTAACTGGGCCGGTATGTCAAATAATTTACAGCAGAATATATTATGTTCTTAAGGATGCACCAGTCAGATTTCATTTAGAGAATGTCTTCTGTTTTCTACACATTGAAAAAGATGCTCATGAATTAACATGGTTGTCTTACTTTTCCATCCCAACAGCTGGTGCTCTATCTGTTGAAGCACTGGCCAAAGACGTGCACATGTAAAGAGCTGCTGTTCATCAACGAGCTGGAGGAAATTCTTCGTACATCTATACCTCTGAATTCAAGTTGGTTCAGGAGCCTCTCTTCAAGCAGCTGGCCCGATGCATCTCCGGCTCAAATCATGTGGTAACTGATGACAGATCATCAACTTTGCCTTTGGAACTTATGACTGTTCCCTATCAGGGAGCTCTTTCAGTTTTAGTGTCAGTGTGTGTTGTCTTGACTGAGACATCTGTTCTTTTAGGTGGCAAAGGCAGCGCTGCAGTTCTGCACAAAGGAGCATATCATCAGTTTTATCTGTGTCAATGCAGAGGAGATCCTGCCCATTGTGCTGCCTGCCCTGTACCAGTGTTCAAACAGCCAGCTATATGAGTAAGATACTGGACTGAAGCCGTGCAAATATCCTGACATTTAATTTTCTCATATTTACTCAAATAATTTTACTGATTTTTTAATAGATTCAAACAGTTCTACTCTATGGATTTCTTTACTCCTGTTTGATGCTGAGGTCAACTGACAGTCACCTGTCTTTGTTATGGACTGAGTTTTATTTGTGTGGGTTCACAGGTCTGTCAAGCACATCCTGACTGATTATCTGCCACAGCTGCTCATGATGAATCCTGAGCTGTTTGCACACTGCATAGAGCAGATCCTGACTACAAGACGGAAGTATGTGTTCAATATCTATAATTACATCATGCAATTTAGTTAAGTTTTAGACAGCAGATCAGTTTGTGTTGCGGTGGTGCAGAACAAAACAGTGACGTCACATTGACACCTTTTTTTAACAGAGAGCAGCTGAGGTCCAAAGCAAGTGAAAAGATGTGGATGAAGATCGAGGCACCTCGCTAAGTCCAAAACACAGGTGAGCAGTGTGTAAAATGACATAAATACATCTGAATGTAATATCATGTGTGCTGTGTGCATGTTTTTAACCGTGTATTCATAATGTTGCTTCTATGTTGATTTCAGAAGACCACACAAGGATGAAGACCATCCCCGAGGCTGTGATTCATCACATCCAGCACACGAGCACAAAATAAAAGCAAAATAAATTAATTTTGCACACCAAATTATTGTTTTTCATTATTTTGAAGCTGTCTGTTCTACAATCATTCTGCCCCAGAAAAAGAACAATTCAAATAAATTCCTGACAGCCCAATATTGTCATGACATTCATGCATGTTCCCTCAAATTCGGTCCTTTACCAGAGGCCTGGGAGTTTGAGGGTTTGGCGCAGTATCTTGCTGTTTCTACAACTGCACTCTTCTGGACAGACACCTCTGATGTTGTACCTGAAATCTGAGCCACTCTTCCATTTTAGGAGTTACAGCTGCGAGTGTTCCTATTACCACTGGGACCACTTTGGACTGTAGATTCCACACCTGCTCCAGTTGCTCTTTCAGCTCTTAGCTCTTCTGTTTTCTCATGCTCCTTCTTTTGATGTTGCTGTCAGCTGGGATTGCCACATTGATCACAACTGCTGTTGTGAAGACCTGTGGGGTTTCATCCTTCAAGTACACTGGAGCTAAACAGTAGAAGTTGAGAGATGGAATGCCAACTTCTGATCTCGGGGATTGAGTTTGTGCCGTAAATGCGCCAGAGGAGTTTGGGTTTTCAATTTAAATTTCAATTTATTTTCATTCATATAGCGCCATATCACAACAGAGTTGCTCAAGGTGCTTCACACCAAGTAAGGTGTAACCTTACTAACTTCCAGAGCAGCAGTGGTAAAGAAAAACTCCCTCTAAAAAGAAACCTCAAGCAGACCAGGCTGAAAGGGGTGAGCCTCTGCTTGGGCCATGCTACAGACACAAATTACAGAACAATTCACAAAACAAATATACAAGAAATGCTGTTGGTAATACCGGACAGGAGGGTTTTCAGCACCAATATCACACCCATCTTTGTATGGAGCTGCACCTTAAACAGGGAGAAAAAACAGAATCAGGCATCAGAAAGACAAGAAATACAGTATCATTTGCCAGCATTAAACAACAAGAAAAACAGGAACACTAAGGTGACCGTCAGCCACTAGCCCTAAGCTTCACTAAAAGAATTTAGGTAAAGTTGAGGCCGCGGCACGCTCCGTTTACTAATAAAATAAATTATAAGAATAAAAGCGCAGAACTAAACTATGGCCAGTATGCTCGCCATACGAAAGGGAAAATAAGTGCGTCTTAGTCTGGACTTGAAAGTTGACACAGAATCTGGGTTTTTTTTTGTAATTCTGGTTTTTGCCACCAGGCGGTGCCATCTGATAACAGAAAGCTGCAATTCCGGTGTTTGCCACAGGGAGGTTTTTCATTTAAATGTTCCCAAAATTTGTGGATGGGGGACTCCAGCCTCATCCTCCTGTAAAAGCACAGCGGCACGAGCATCAACTTCCAAACTAAAGGGTTTAGAGTAGTCTGGGCTAAAAGAACCGGGGCACTACACAGGTGTGACTTAGCTGCTAGTTAAGCCTTTTCACATTCGGCTGTCCAAATAAATGGTACGGATGAGCTACAAAGAGCAGTGAGAGGTGCCACTAGCACAGAAAAATTTTTACAAAAACGCCGGTAATAACTCCTTCTAGGACTAAAAACCGGCGAGAAGCAGGAGTTGTGTAAGAGAGTACAGCCTCTGCATTTACAGGCGTACCTGTCCATGACCAACTATTTTCTCAAGATAGGCCAAAATCACATTTAAAAACTCTTAAGATCAGCCGGGACCACGTTTGGTCACTAACACATGATTTAGAATCCACACATGTCCAGTGTGCAGTTCATTTCAAAGTTGCTTTTATCAGCCACGTGTCAAATCTGGCAGGTTGCTGCAGTTTCATACAACTTTTCAAAGGTTCTCAGTCCTGCTAAATTCTTTAAAAATTCTCTGTAAACAGTGTTCTTTTGTTGCGATGCATAACCTTCTACATCCATTAGTGATGTGGTGAGGCTTAAAGTTTCTACCATGTAAAAACTCAAATGTTCTAGTTTTCCTGCCTTACAAAAGGGCCAAAAGCAGCCTCAGTTCAAACACATTAAATCCAAACAGTCAGTTCATTAATGTAACAGTTTGAAACCACAATCTCAAAATTGTTGTAAAGTCTTGCCACCCACAAACACGGTCGTCAATCTTTACATCCCTTTTCCATATAGTACAGCAGATAACAAAAATTTACAGATGAATCCTCCAAATGGCGACACAGGCAAATACTCCAAGGTAATGACTGGACTTGTCCTTCGCCTCAAACACGTCTGGAGAGCTCACCCGCGACAGTGATGCGCTCTCCTGACTGAGACGCACCGGGGACGCCACTGCCTCCCCCGCAGTCTGTTCAACACTCACAAAATCACACTCCGACAAAACAAAAACGCCTCTGCTAACCAACACAGGCAGCACAGCTTCCCTCACGTCACTCACACGCAAACCAGAGGAGACGGGAACATCATAATGCCGGGCGATTTCAAGTAAATCACACTTTCTACAGGAGTTGAACACAGAAAGTTGAGCCACAAACTCCTCCAAATTAAACGTAGCCATCACTCACCAAACCACAAAACCCTCTCCAAACAAGCCACAGCTAATCACAACACAGCTGATCCCACTCACAGCCGACTCACAAAACACTGCGCGCACATCCACGAAATCATCCAATCACGCCAATTACGCGCACCTGCGCTCCATTCACACGGGCCACAAAAGACAAAAACAGAACACTATAACCACTCAGTAGCCCACACAATTATAAAAGAATCACAGAACCCCAGAAAAAAAAAAACCTAGCCTGTTTTCTGGAGCTTGCCGGGCTCGAGGCCACTGTGAAGCCCCCACCGGTGAATACACACCACCCTGGATTCGCCTCGAAAATAACAAACTAAAACAAAAAACGGGCGCCCGATGGAATGGTGAACAAAAATCCACCAAGCTGGACACCCCCTAATCTAAACTGGGATTCACAACAAAAAACAAAGCCACAAAAGCACAAACACACCAACACCGGAGCGCACCACAACCTCCCACACACAGACAGACAAACGTTGTACATCACCACAGAAACCAGCCCCCAAATCTGTTACGTACCACTGTCAGGGCACTGGCAACGCAACTGACAGATACAAAAAAGGAAAAAAGTTAGAAAGTTATAACACTTTATTATTAACAAGCATAACAAAAAGAAAGAAAAATACAACAAAAGGTTAACGAAAGAAAAACACGCTGCAGCAGAAGAAACCCAGACGCTCTCAACCTTCTTCTTCTTCGTGTTTAACGGCGGTTGGCAACCAGCTTCTATGGAGCATTACCGCCACCAACTGGACAGCAGTGTTGGTCAGGAGGCTAACATCCCCAAAAACAATAAAAAAAAACAAAAAACACAGCCGTCGACTCAAATCCTGTGGAGTAATCCTGTATCGCTCTCAACTTTGTGGCACGCTGGACTTTTATACTCCCAGCTGGGCGGATCTGAGAAGTGGAGGCAAGGTAAAATCAACATACGTAACACGGGGACCGTCACACTGCATGCAAATTAAACTGTGTGAGTCCCTGTCTGTGATTGGCTGATGGTTTCATGTGCAGAAACAAAGCTGTGTGTTGTCATCGGACCTTTTCTGCATGAACGACACACTGAAATTGTCTCGTCTTTTCCAGCCCCGACGCTGGAGATGACAGGGCTGCAGAATTCAAACCCTTTGACCTGAGACGCCTGAAATAGTTTGAAAATTGACCACACTTACTGGCTGATTTTAGGAACACTGTTTGTGCCACAATTACAAGCTTATTGTTGATGGAAAGGCAAATTAAGCTTTCATTTGATGTAAAATACTTGAATATTGATGCAGCTTCAGGGACGTGGTCAGATTTGGTCAAGCGCACATTTCATCGGCCTGTGTAACCATCATGGCAATAGACCCAATTAACCAGGCTTTTTTCCAACTAAAACCCTGCTTGATCTTACCATTCGTGGCCTCTATGTAAAGTTCACAGTCTGTGTTTTAATTTGGTGTCTTCCAAGAGCTGAAGAAGACACGTGGAGGGGACAAGGCTGCAGAAATCAAACCCTTTGACATGAGACACCAGAAATAGCTTGAAAGTTGACCACACTTACTGGCTGATTTTAGGCAGTGTTTATGCCACAATTACAAGCTTATTGTTGATTGAAAGGGCAGAATTTAAGCTTTCATTTGATGTAAAATACTTGAATATTGAGGCAGCTTTCAGGGACCTGAGTCAGATTTGGACAAGCGCACATTTCATTGCCTGTGTACCCATCATGGCAATAGACCCATTTAACCAGGCTTTTTTCAAATAAAGCGCCGCTTGATTTTACGATTCTTCACCTCTGTAGAAAGCTCACAGTCTGTGATTTAATTTGGTGTCTTGCAAAGAGCTGAAGAAGACACGTGGAGGGGACAAGGCTGCAGAAATCAAACCCTTTGACATGAGACACCAGAAATAGCTTGAAAGTTGACCACACTTACTGGCTGATTTTAGGCATAGTGTTTGTGCCACAGTTCCAAGCTTATCCTTGCTGGAAAAGACAGAATTTACGTTTCATGTGATGTAAAATACTTGAATATTGTCGCAGCTTTATGGGACCTGGGTTAGATTTGGTAAGCACACATTTCATGGCCTGTGGAACTATCCTGGATATAGACCCATTTAACCAGGCTTTTTGTTCAACTAAAACTCTGCTTGATCTTACCATTTTTGGCCTCTGTGGAAAGCTCACAGAGAGGGTTTTAATTTGTTGTCTTCAAAAGAGCTGAAGAAGAGACGTGGAGATGACAGGACTGCAGAATTCAAACCCTTTGACCTGAGATGCCTGAAATATTTTGAAAATTGACCACACCTACTGGCTGATTTTAAGCATAGCGTTTGTGCCACAATTCCAAGCTTATTGTTGCAGGAAAGAGCAGAATTTAAGGTTTCATTTGATGTAAAATACTTGAATATTGACACAGCTTTCAGGGACCTGAGTCAGATTTGGACAAGCGCACATTTCATTGCCTGTGTACCCATCATGGCAATAGACCCATTTAACCAGGCTTTTTCAAATAAAGCGCCGCTTGATTTTACGATTCTTCACCTCTGTAGAAAGCTCACAGTCTGTGATTTAATTTGGTGTCTTGCAAAGAGCTGAAGAAGACACGTGGAGGGGGCAGGGCTGCCAAATTCAAACCCATTGACCTGAGATCCCTGAAATAGTTTGAAAATTGACCACACTTACTGGCTGATTTTAGGAACACTGTTTGTGCCACAATTACAAGCTTATTGTTGCTGGAAATGGCAGAATGTAAGCTTTCATTTGATGTAAAATACTTGAATATTGACGCAGCTCTCAGGGACATGGTTCAGATTTCAACAAGCGCATATTTCATCGCCTGTGTAACCATCATGGCAATAGACCCAATTAACCAGGCTTTTTTATTGTTTATTAAAACAACAGAGTAGATCAGTCATCAAAAATCACTCATTTTTTGCACAAAAATGGAAAGAATGGAATGGAAAGAATGCATACACATCTTTAATAACGCCACAAAACCGATACCCACAGCAATGTGCAGCAAAAATTAACAATCTTCTTTTCAAAAACAGAGTTTTTAAGCTTGCAGTCCAGAAATCTGTCCGGGCGGGGCTCCCAGTTCCACACGTCAATCTGTCCAGGCGGGGCGCCTAGTCCCACACGTCCTCGGTCTGAGCACAAACATGTAATAATGTAATGCCATGGTAGAAATTAAGTCCTAAAGCAGGCATTGTTGTTAATCCTTAATCATCCAATGTTGTGATGGAAACTGCTCTGATAATCGCCCTGGGTACAGAGGTTTGCAAGCACATACTAATGCACTCCCACTTTGCCTTTACGGTAAAGTGTATCTAATAATTAATGTAGATCAGTTGTTAAAGAATCTCTCTCTTCTTGTTACTTTCAGCTTCATATGAGAACAGGTCCACAAGTTCAGTTCAGAGTGATGTTATTGTATTTCTCCAGACACTTTCAAGATTGGCTTCTGATAAGAAACAACCCAGTCATTGGAAGCAAAATTCTTTCACACAGTCAAAGTATGAGATCACTCACATTTTACAGAATACAGAAGCAGCAATTAATTTTGAACAGTACAATCGTTCAACTGTACATTACTGATCAGCATAGTTCAAACATAAATGTACAAACCCTTTGATTATAAACAGCGGCAACAACAATATTATTTGCATTACACATCTTGACCTCATGACCTTTAAACATATCATGAAACATCATGTCAGGCATTAGTCATGACTTTATTAACCCTCTGGGGTATGAGGGCATTTTTTGGACAGTTCACTTGCCTGGCATAAATGTTTTATTATTGCTGTTAACAGCTCTCCCTGCATCCCACAATCAAGTTTTATATCTCTTTATTTTCAGGACAACCTGTGCTTTCAGAATATAGATATGTTTTTGTTCTGTTTTATAAGAGTAATAAAGGGCTACAATCAAAAATAGGCAAGGAAAAAATAAAGCAAAAAATAATTTTCCACATACATTTACTCAAACACACAGCAAACTATAATAAACAACTGTTTTGACACTTTATAAAGGTAATTTTAGGTCTTGTGTGAAAGGCTGTACAACAAAAGGTTCAAACATTAAACACAAATGCACATTTTAAACAATATATACAAATGGCCTATGCGTTTTGTTGTCCATTGATATGGTAAACAAGTGCTTTACGCAGAGAAAGCAACAGAGTTATCCAGTAACATCCACATGCAAAATAGTGGAGCAATCCTGATAGTTACACACTCTTTGTTTGAGCATGTGAGATTGTCATCAGAGGCTCTCTGTGTGCTCCTGCTTTCACTGATTGCTGTGCGTAATGGCGCAGGGCACACTGAGTATGTACTAATAGTATGTACTCATTGGAGCACCCAGGGGGCTATTCAAACGGGCCAACGAGTAACATATCACTCACGATGGCTGGCTTGAAAGTACGTGGAGTTAACTTTTCGGCAAAAAAAGTAAGTTTCTATCTCATATCATTCAAAAGTTATTTATAATTTAGTAAAGCTTGGTCTTAGCCGTCGTATACGATGGCGTCGGCCCCAGAAGGTTAAAATGGTCAGTGTCTGACATGTTTTAAACCAACATGTTACACCCTACTTAAGCATATGTTATTTATGAAAACGTTAAACCAAAACACTTTTCTGATTTGAGAGTCAACACACCTGTCAGAAGTTCCACATGTTCAATACAATTCACCATAAGCACATACGAGGTCTGTCCATAAAGTATCGTACCTTTTTATTTTTTTTAAAACTATATGGATTTGATTCATATGTTTTTACGTCAGACATGCTTGAACCCTCGTGCGCATGCGTGAGTTTTTCCACGCCTGTCGGTGACGTCATTCGCCTGTGAGCACGCCTTGTGGAAGGAGTGGTCCCGCCCCCTCGTCGGATTTTCATTGTCTGGAAATGGCGGAATGAATTTGGACTTTTTTTCCATCAGAATTTTTTCAGAAGCTGTTAGAGACTGGCACCTGGAAACCATTCGAAAAATTTATCTGGCTTTCGGTGAAAATTTTACGGGCTTCACAGAGAATAAGGTCTGTTAGTACAGCTTTAAGGACCCCTTTAAGGACGCTCGGCGCCGCGCTCCGAGCTGCGACGACGCGGCACAAGCCACCGGACCATTTCTAAACGGATGGCTCTGTGGATACGAGACCGTCGTGTGCTCTTTCTCTGGTTATCACAAGAGCTGGACATCAGCCATTTTCCGGCAGATTTCACTTTTAACAAGAGATTTTGTCATGGAAAGCCGCGCGGAGGCTTCGCGCGTCACGACCGATTCGCTTTGGAAGCGAGACAAAGGAACACCTCCGTTTCGGCGTGTCAGAGGACAAGTTTGGACTGTCCAGCTATCCCAATTTCTCTGATACTTACTGGACTGGTAAGCAATGAAAGGCCGAGAATAGGTATGTCCCCAACTTGTTTACAGACAATGAAAATCCGACGAGGTGGGCGGACCACTCCTTCCAAAAGGCATGTCACAAGCGAATGATGTCACCAACAGGCGTGGGAAACTCACGCATGCGCACGAGGGTTCAAGCATGTCTGACGTAAAAACATATGAATGAAATCCATATAGTTTTTGAAAAAAATAAAAAGGACCGTTACTTTATGGACAGACCACATATTTCAATCATTAATCAAACTGTATAAAAGTGTATCATTTTAAAACCATCATAAATCAATTGAACACCCATCAACGCATAGGCATACACATTTTCATTCATGTGACATCATGATAAAACCCTTAAACACATTATGGCACAAGTATACACTCTATTCAGCTTCATTTATTCAATACAATACCTAGTTCAATTTAAACCTGCATGGTGTACATACTTCGAAACATTTGTTACTTTTTGAAAATAAAGAGACAAAAACTTTTATTCGGTTTGGTAAGTTTCAGCATTATTAGCATGCAAAGCTAATTATGAGTAAAATAGCATATATTTTCATTTATTCTTTACACTGCACGAAATTAAAAGTGAAGCGGGGATCGGGTGGTTATGGTTAGGGTTGGGGAAAGGAGGAGGGTTAGGTTCTGGTTAAGGTTAGGGTTGGGGGTAGGAGTAGGGTTAGACCTTAAACAGGCAACGTGCACCAGGAGATACACACTCTAACATCCTGTAGGAGGTTTGCTGGGAGGTTTTCACAAATAAAGTTAGCATTTGTCAAAAGTCTTGTCTGATATTAGCATGTAGATCACGTGATTTGGTTCAGGCTATCTTTCATCGTTTTGTCAGCCTGATCAGAAAAAATCATGGCCACCAGTGGTGGAGAACCTGCTTCTTTTGCGGTAAGTAATCATGTATTGTTCCTACTTATTTTCAATAAAACAACAATATAAATTCCAAAAATGAATTAGGACATTGTCTAAACATTCTGATGAAGAAAAAAGTTCCAACTGTGTTTGTGGTGTTACTTAGTAGCTTTTGAAATGTATGTATCCCCTAAGATACGTTGCCAGATTAGGGGTAGAAATTTGAGTGAGAAACAAGTTCTCAATAGAGTGAAATAATGATTCCTTATAAAGGAACAAAGGCTGGATCTCTGTGACAGTATCTCCCAAGCAAACTTCACCACTAGGGGCTTCAAGATATTCATTCAAGCAGGTGTGTCTGGGATAGTGTATGACTTCCTGACATAACACCGGAAAAGAGCACATTTTGCACAAGCCAGGGTCCAGCTAAAGAACTTGGAATTGAGGTGAACGTTGTCAATCAACTCTGTAATACCAATCAAGAATCTATGGGAGTGTCTACTTTGACAATTTTTCACCTCCCTTCCACTCATTGTGCATCGGAAGGAGTCCCTTGGTTTGCGATGTCTGGGAACCATCCACAAGAACAAGCTTAAAGGATGCACACGAGGATGACCGTGCTCTGCTGAGGCAAGGAAGGGGCAGCTATGACTACAGGATGGATAATGAGGGCAGAAGTGACTGTTATAAAATGGTCTGACCTTAGCTAGCTCTTGTGGCTGCAATCAGTCCCTCTCAAGGAAGTCAGGTGTTTTTCCAGAGAGGAAAGAAGAGTTGCTGTTCCCTGTCCAAACATTGTGTCACAGTACAATAGTTCACATGGTAGGAGTTGACCTTGCTGACATGATGGTGGCCTTGTACCGCACCCCTTCAAAGTCTCACCGGTGGTACCTGTGCCTCTTTTGGCAAATCGCGGATATAGCCAGCAATAATGGATGGCTGCTGTATCGCCAAGATGCCAGAAGCGTTGGTGTGCAAAAGCACAAAAAGCTCAAGGAATTCAGGCTGGAGATTGCAGATGCCCTTATCCACAGTGAAAAGAAGAAGGGAAGGCCTTCCAAGGGAGGGGAGGAGAATGTGCACAGCCCCACGTGATTCATACCAAGACCCATGGTTGATGTCCGCCATGATCAAGTGGATCACTTCCCAGCTTACACAGAAGGTGCAGGCTTTGCCCGGATGGACAGACAAAAATCTACTGCACAAAATGTGGTGTTCGTTTGTGCATCGTCACCAGGAAAAACACATGCAACTGCTTCCAAGCATTTATGAGATTGCTTTGATATGAGATTGGTAAAAATAAATAAAATCAACATTGAAAGTGCTATGTGTAATGCAAATGAACAAGTAACAATTTATAATATATCTTCATCAAATTGAACATTTATATGTTTATCATTTGGGCTCCGTTTATACCTCAATAGTGCAACGTGTCCTGGGAGATACAACTCATAAAATCCAGTATTTTGAATATATATGTATATTTTGAATGTGGGAATATTTTTCTTATGGCCTAAAGAGATGAGTGATAACATTGAATTATTCTTTGCAACCGATTTTCCACTCCTGCCTATTTTAGGGTTAAAGTGACCACTGGTGGGGTCGCGGTCGTCACGTTGGGAACCTGCATGACCACAGCCTGAGCGATTAATAAGGCAGCACCATAGAAACGAGCGGACCAATAGAGAAGCAAGTAGATTCTCATCCACAGGAATGTCATTTTTCTCTCTGCCCTCTGAAGGCGTCCACAGGTCCAACAATCTATTTGTAGATATTTCAAAAGCTCCCGAATGTTTGGATTAAAAAACATTTCAAAATAGCACACAAAAGGTGAGTTTATTCTAACGTTAGATCATTTAATACCGAGCCATCTGTGCTTTATTACTTAATAATATGGATTATTTTTTTATTGATTTACGTTTCTTTGTACCATCATTTATAACTGTGTGAGAATTGATTCTTTATAAACCGCTTTTTTTAAACCCCATGAACGTCCTAACAGCGCGTCACTTTTCAACAATTAATTTGTTTATTCTTTTTTTTTAATTATTGTACTGTTTGTTTGTTTTGTTTTTCTTTCTGTGTGTGTTTTTGTATATTGTGGGTTATATGTGTCACAAAGAGACTTTATGTCCAGGTGCAGACTTCTGGTTTCAGACGAGAGCCGGCCTGTTAATAAAATATCTTTGTTCAGGACAGAACACAAACACAGAGCAGCAGTCACAAGGCCACTGCTCCTGGATTTGTTTCCTTTCTGATCTGTGTGTAGATGAGGAGGATCCACAGGGAGTCATGCTGTCTCTGAGCTGTGCTGATCCCTGGCCTCAAGGAGCCGGAGGAGGAGCAGGAGGTGAAGGAGCCTCTGGATGACAGCCTGACCAGCCTGCAGTGGCTTCAGGATTTCTCCATCCTGGATGCCAGTGTGGCTCAGCTGCCTGCATGCCAGTAGCTGCTGGGACCGGGGTCACAGCCACCTGCGGCACGCTCCCCACACCCGGAAAGCCCACAGCCGGATGCAGGTCCTGACGAGCATTGTGGCACACGGCCACTGTCCTGATAACATGGTCTACAAAACCAACGCGCACATCAAGCCGCCGTACTCGTACGCCATGCTCATCAGCATGGCCATGTAGGCCAGCAAGAAGAGCAAGATCACACTGTCCTGCATCTACCTGCTCAGAGACTATCATTTGAAGCTATATCATAATTGGTATTTTAAGAGGAGGAGTCATTATGTAATCCTGGAGTACCAATTCATTTTATCATTGCTTAGTTTCACAGACTTCTGAAATAAAAGTTAGCTGCTTTTTTCCCCATGTTTTTTCATGTAACGTCCATCATGCTTTTAATTTGGGGTAAAGTGCCAGACACAGAGATGACTAGATCTATTTTCTCTTCCCCTCGAACGAGCTCAGACCTAAACTAGTACCCCACAAAAGATTAGGTTCCTTGGGGTACAACTTTAGATGTGAGAGTACTTCGAAAGGCCCAAAATCCCTCTGAATGTAATGTCCATCACCGTGGAATTGTCCTTCAGGCAATCTGTCTCTGTCCTTGGACAAGACACTTCATCACTACTGTTGCAGTGTATCCAGCTGAAAATGAAATTAAACATGTGACATAGTGGTGTGCCTTCCATGGGGAGTTGCAGACTCTCATCTTCTTCTCGCTGCAGTAAATGGGGAGAATTAGTTGATGTTGAAGATATATATTAGAGCTGCAACAAACGATTATTTGGATCATCGATGAATCTGATGGGGTTTCGACACGATTAATCGGATTAGCGGGGAATTTTTTAAAAATGTTGAGGGAAACAATTTTTCTCTCCTTCCATCACTTTACTTAACAACAGAACATTATTTGAAAACTTAAAACTACTTGAAGATCAACAAATCGTCAAATGTCCCTTGGCTGTTGAAATATAAAATAATAAAGAATAAAACAGTTTATAATAAAGAACAAAAATAATTATTTCAAATGACATTGCTTTATCAAAGTGCTGAGTTCGCCATAAAACAACATTGAAACATATAAATGTTATAAAATATATGGTGAAAAAAGAGGTATTTTTGTTGCTGCAAATGAGCAATTAGCATAACCACTTAACCATAAAACCTAAATCAAAAACTGTAGCCTGACTCATTATATGTGCAACATTCTCTGTATAACTTGTAAACTATGTGGGTCATTTCACAATGATACATGTGACTCATGTCTCTCTCTCTGAAATTGTATTGTAGCATTATTAATTATTATTACTATTATTAATTGTTGCTATTATTAAATATATAAATAAAATAATAAAAAACTTTTGTTGACTCTTATGACAACAAACGCTGAGCCATTAATTATTATACAGAAAACAAATGCACAAACATGCTGAAATGCCAGCAGCTTAATGCTAACTTTAAACATTGAAAAACGCCACAGACATGCTTATGCGTTAGCATCGGTGTTAGCATAAAATACATCTATCAACTGTTTCAGAAGAGCATAACAGGTCAGTTTAACATAAAAAAAGGTAAATATTCCTCACAGACATATGCTCTTTAGGGGTTTTAGTGGAGAAAAATTAAGATAAAGTGAAATAAATGAAACCAACGAAGCAGCAGCTCGAAGCACTCCATTGGTTCAAGATTCGTAGCAAAGCTCAGTTGATTATACGGAAGAAACAAAACATTTGCGGTAAAACAAAGTTATTTAGCAACTAATCAATGACTAAATTAGTTGACAACTATTTAATAATCGATTTTAAATCGCTTAACTCGATTATTTGTTTCAGCTCTAATATATATGTTATTGTGCTCATAATTAGCTTTGCATGCTAACAATGCTAAACGTTATCACATTGAATAGAATGCTTGGGTTCATTATTTTGGAAAGTAACAAATGTTTAGAAGTATGTGCACAGTGCCAGATCCAACGAACTAGGTACTGTATGGATTGAATAAAGGTGATTTTTAGGCTCCGGTGTGATATTTTGCTATAATGTGCTTAAGGGATTTATTGTGATGCCAAATGAATGAAAAAGTGTATGCTTATGTTTTGATGGGTGTTTAATTGATTGATGATTTTGAAATGGTGTAATATTATATGGTTTGATTAAGGATTGTAATATGTGCTTATGATGAATTGCACTGACCATGTGTAACTGCTGACATGTGTTGTTGACTTCCTATAGGTAAGCCTGGCATTGACCACTTTGAATAAAGTCATTATTGATGCCGACATGATGCTTATGCTATAATATGTTTAAAGATCTTATGCTTTGTTAAACTACACATAATCCTTTGGAAATGCTTTGGATGATTTATCATGTAGTTGGAATAATGTTTCATTATTATTAATTGTTCAAATGTGTTATTGCTGTTGAATGAACTGTGAGTGACCTTTTTCTGCTGACTCCCTGTGGAAATATTTGACTCTCCTGACATAGGAACTGAAACTTTCGTCTGTGCTGATATTAGAACTGTGGTTTCTCGCTGTCTGTACAATGGCGCACTAAAATTGAAGACACTTCCATATATGGACTGTTGAACAGGTTTAAACTGGTTTTAGGATCAGATGTCCAGCCAGACATCTGACTCAGCAATCCGTTTGCCCCAGACATCCCCCCCATGCCACTTCCCGAAGACCTTTCCCCCACCAACTTCCCGAAGACCTCTCATGACCTCCTTGTCTCCCTCAGTTCACCAATCAGAAGACGATAACACCCCAACTGAACTGAACTGTATAAAGACTGTGTGTTTCCAGCATTTGAGGTTCTTTACTGAACACACAACCTGTTGGTATCGTTGTTGCGTAATAAAGTGTGTTGCAATTGAACCCACCCTGCGCTTGGTGAATGATGACAATCCACTGATCTGTTCTGCTGTATTCTTCAATAAACCCTTTAAGGTCTGCATAATTGCAAATTGAATTCTGAGTTTTTTGTGTCTCTCACGATTCATGAACACGCAAGGAACACAAGGGTGGTAATTGATGGGATGAATCCCAGAAAAAAAAAAAAAAAACCCTTTCAACCATTTACAGTGCATCCGGAAAGTATTCACAGCGCTTCACTTTTTCCACATTTTATGTTACAGCCTTATTCCAAAATGGATGACATTCATCTTTTCCCAGTCAAAATTCTACACACAATACCCCATAATTACAATGTGAAAGAAGTTTGAGATTGTTGCAAATTTATTAAAAATAAAAACTAAGAAATCACGTGTAAATACAACCTCAATTCCAATGAAGTTGGGACGTTGTGTAAAATGTAAATAAAAACAGAATACAATGATTTGCAAATCCTCTTAAACCTATATTCAATTGAATACACCACAAAGACAAGATATTTAATGTTCAAACTGATAAACTTTATTGTTTTGTGCAAATATTTGCTCATTTTGAAATGGATGCCTGCAACACATTTCAAAAAAGCTGGGACAGTGGCATGTTTACCACTGTGTTACACCACCTTAAATTGAGTTCATCCAAAGAGCCATTTTTGTGTGTTAGAACGTTGACTGGGTGGGTAATTAATGACTCATGGCAAGAATTATGGCATTTTTTTACTTTTGCGAGGCTCTACAGGAACAAAGTTTCCATAAGTTTCCCCGTAGGACAGGGTGCCCAAGTTCGGTCCTCGAGATCTACCTTCCTGACACTTTAGTTGTCTCCCTGTTCCAACACACCTGAATCCAATGAAAGGCTTGTTAGCAGGCTTTTAATGAGCTTTTCTAGACCCTAGATGGGCTGGTCTCAGTATTTCAGAAAACTGCTGATGCTGCACAGCTTTTTATTTTCAATAACTAATATTCATACTTAGGGTGTTTGTAACTTATTTTCTGTTCATGTTTTTTTAAACGAACGTGACATATTTCTCACAGCGCTGTAATATCGGCCTTTCTTGACATTAGGATGGTGCGATGGCTTCGATATTACCACCGCTTGGATCAACAGGCTGGTCGTTTGTTGTTCCGCCGCAAACCTTCTGCCGCACAGAATACAGAGTGTGTGCAGGGATCTGACTCGAGATGGACTCCAGCTGTTTCAGCACATACAGGTCAGCATCAGTCAACACAAATCGGTGCCTAAATACTTAAACAGTGGCTCCAATTGCAAAGTCTGCGGGTGAGTAGAATTCAGGATTTTCCAAAGTCGAGTTGGGTTTAGGGACACGTGACTTTTCCGGGAACTTCCCAGCAATTATACCAGAGATCCATTTTGGTTTTTCAAAATACTGATCATGTCATCTGCCAGGAAGTAGGACAGCACAAAAACGCAGCCTTCATCTTCAGGAATCTGGGAGTCCAGCCGGGCACTGTAGCGCAACAATTTATGATCGTTTTCCAGAAATTTGACCATGTTCTTCTTGGGGGGTTGAGGAATCAGAGAAATGCAGTTCTGGAAAGAGTCTTTGAGAGAACCAAAACCATTGTAGGGAGGAATCTCCATCTGTTTGGGTGGAGGCACATCCTTTGGTAACTCCATGGGTTTCTGCTCCATGTCCGGGTGGTGCGTTTGGAAATACTGTTTGCTGAATCTGTCACAATCCTGCAGCAGGTAGCGGCGGGCCATGAGCGTGATCGTTTCACCGAGCTTAAAGTCTGCTGGGGATAATATTCATCCACTTCTTTCAACGACACCTCCAGCACACAGGCAGGGAAGTTCTCAAAGTTTGGTTTGTCTTTTTTCAGCACCCTCTGCCTACGCATCAGGATAGCGAAGGGGTCCAACCCACTATTGGGTGTGTGGTCCTCTCTGATTTCCACCGTGTTGTCCACCAAATAATAATGGATGGTCACAGGTCTGCTGTCCTCATGCAAAGAGTCTTTATCCTCCAACAAAGCGAAGAAACGCAGTACCTTGCCTTCCAGTGTGAGAAACTGGTGCTTCTGGTTGAGGGCAGTGTGTGTTTTGCGGGGAGCCTGATTTACTTTGCGATGTGTGGTGTACTGATCCAATGGCACCGGCTCAGGGTCATTCACAACCATGCCCTCACCTTTCCAGGAATTCCTTTGTGAATGCATCACAGTGTGTGATGCGGTACTTCACTCCAAACATCTCCAAGTCAACACCAAGGTTGAGGGTCTTTCCAGTGATAATGCACACCACGGTCGTTCTTCGGTAAGCACTGACGTTTGAGCCGCAGTGCCTGTGACAGCCCAGAATTCTGTACCACAGGCTCATAAATAGACATGCTGTCATCCTCTAGGTCAGGGGTCAGCAACCTTTGAGACATTGAGTGCCAATTTCAAATTTTCTAGTCAATGAATATGCCACTGTCAACAATAATGGTAAAAATGACATGCACCCGTGTGTGTGTGTCATTATACATAGAATCTTACTGTATTAATCTTCTTATAAAATTCTTCTTCTTATGAACACATCTTATAAACATCTTATGAATCAACAATTAAAGAAAGCTCTCATAAATCATGTGTGTGCGCGCGCCATTATACATATAATCTTACTGTATTAATAATCTTTTTTATATATATAAAATTCTTATTATTAACATCTTATGAATCAATTAAATAAACCTCTCATAAATCATTTTAACAAAGGCCAATGACGAATAAAAATGCATCACAAACGAAATGGCCACACATTTTATATAAGCAAACAGCAACGTATTTAACTAATCAGTGTGGGCTGAGACTAAAATGAATCATAGGCTATGTCTCAATTAATATATCTTGCCTACCAGTCAGTGTGATCCCTGTCCTTGCTTTTCTTGGCTGAGCTTTTTTATCTGGGGTTCGTAGTTTGTCACTTTTAATTGTAAACATGCCTCAGAATGGTCCGTCGTCAAACGGCTGCGGATGGGGCTGAGCACACTTTTCATGTGCGAAAATACCTGCTCACACAGGTATGTTGAGCCGAACACTGACAAGAGGGCCAATGCAATGTTCTTGAGACAGCTGAACTTCTCTGTTGCAGACGTCCAGCATGCGAGGATGCAGGCTCCGTGCTGTTGCACAGGGGTGGATTCCAACTGCTTTCGGAGCTCTGCAAGCTTTGTCACCCACAGTGATGAGCTCTTCAGCTCTATCAGCTGCATCTCCACGTCCTGTACATCCATCGAGTCGATCAGAGTTGCGTCCAGGTCATGTCCATCAAAGCTGTCAGGCTTGATCAAGAAGGAGAACATCGGACTGTACAGTTTAAAATCCACAAAGCGGGTCGTGAACTCCGCCTCCAGCTCACGCATGTATTCGGCTATTTCAGCGGTGCTGATGTTGCGTTGTGAGGACAACTCCCTCAAGTGTCGGAAGTAGCGGAAGGTGGAGGACACACGGTTGATGGTTTTGGCTCTATCGGCAGAGTCTTTATATGTCTTCTGATGTTTCATCTTGAAATGCCGCTTAATGCTGGAAGTTCGGCACACAACGTCACAGCGCAAGGTACATACAGCACGATCTTTGACGAAAACAAAACCATATTCTTACGTCCAGGAGGGCTAGAATGCCCTAGCTTTACTTTTTTTTAGCCGGAGGCTCTGTCATCTCTGCACTTGTAACGCTATCAGGTAACTTTGGCGGAACCTGGGTGCAGATCGCTGTGGAGCGAATGCAGTTGGAAGATTGTGCTGTCACTCAGATTTTTTTTTTTTTTTTTTGCTGATGCTGGGCCAGTGTTGTGCGTGCCAGTGATTATGCCACTGCGTGCCATAGGTTGCCGACCCCTGCTCTAGGTAGTAGTAAATGTTTACAGGCCGTATACGGTACTCTGCATTACTGAAGTAAAATACCTCCTCCTTAAAGTATGCATTGAAACGCAACACCTTCTGGCCAAGAGCCACATAAGCCGGGATGAAGACTGGGAATGTGCTGCAGCTGACGCGGCCGTAGGTAAGTTCTGATTCATTAAAGGTCAAATTACTGGTGTTTTGCTGGTTCAGTTGCTCAGACAACAAGGGAGTGTTTCCAATACCGATGCTGGGACGACGGGGCATTAAAATCCCATTTCTATATCCCAGTGTCTGTGGCACATGAAATGATGTCCTCGTTAAATCCCAAAAAGTGTTTCCCGGTAAAAATAGCAAACCGTGATTAATATGCGCCGACATTTCGGGTAACACACACACACACACACACACACACAAAAAAAACACTTGCAAGTTTGTCGAAATAACGTCACCAATTCAACATATGAACAAAATGTTGATGCTTGACTCGGCATAAATTTATCTAAGGACAGTTTGCCTTAATTAATACTCTGTCTCTTTAACAGTGAATGATGTATACAATTGTTTTCATAGTTCTATAACTCAGTATCAACTCTGTACACTGAGTCAACATGAAAAAGCCAAATCATTGACAACAGAAATGGATTTTGCAAGTCCACCTCATCGATATAGAAGAGCGCCTGCGGACACTATGATATACATACCAAAAGATATCTCGGTAAGTACTGATGAACTCCCTTTGTATTTTTGCTTGTTTGAACTTCTTTCTTGCATGGCACCTCTTGTGCGACACCAGAAGACATGTACCAGTCTTCTACCATATGAACAGTGATGTCAGGCATCCTGTCTTTGCCCAAGTTCCTCTTCTTTGGCACCCACCATTCTGCTCTCATCTTCTGTAGCGCTCGCAGCTGCTTCGTGATCCAATATTTCCTTGCCAAACTTCCAACATTTGTCTGAGACAGTTTTTCATGCACTGTTTTCATGTGCACATTGGATCCTCCTTTGGGTTTAATTGTTTTTAGAGCATCGCTTATTGACTCAATTATCACTTTTGAAATGTCAAGTTTTCTCTGTGCAGTTTTTGATAAGATCAGTCCTTCATTTTCAAGATCTTTTCTGTTGTTGGGCGATTCTATCAGACTCCGAATGACCCTGGCCTTCCTCTTTGGTGTGACAGGCAATGATGATTTTGCTAACGCTTTGGCTCTGTACTCACTCCATCTTGAGATAAAAGGCGTTGTAACACAATTATTCACAGCTTCAGACTGCGACTCAGGTTCTTCCATTGATTTCATGCGAATCCTGAGATGCCACATCTGGGTTTTAAGGGCATCATTTTGCTTATTTATTTATTTTTTATTTTTTGTCACTTTCAAACTTCCAGAATAAATTTTAGAAATGATTTCAGATGAAAAGACATGTACTGTATGTATGTTCATGTTTGAGGTGAAAATTTTTTTTATCATGAACTACTTACAATTATTTTGCTTTATACAATTTGCAAAAGTATTGAGTGCACTAATTCTGTTAAAATTACCCATGCTATAATTTTTTTTATTCCAAAAAGTTTGGAAAACCATGTAAATCAGTGAAACCCACTTGCAGAAATCATACAATATGTTTTTGTTATTTAAATTAGTAACTTGAGATACGCAGTTGATCGCAGTAGTTAGGATCCTGTGGACACTACAACAGAGACTTGTAAGGCACATAATACGGCACTGGTTAAACTTTCTTAAATACTTGAAGCAACATATTCTTGGTTGTATCCACTGGGGAATAATGAATGATAACATTTGTTCTTGTAAGCACTGTTTCAGGTTGGTGGCATGGAGCTGTGGACATTTTTGTGTGCAAGAAGAACAGCGATAATATCCTGGATTTTTACGGAACTCATCAATGTTGTATAAATTTTTGTATGATTCATATAAAAGACTTATATGTAGATATTGTAAACAATTTATTCTTGAAAACATGCAATAAATTCTATAGTCAAGGCATGAATTATTTTTATTATAAAACTGTCAAAATTTGTAACAACACCATATTGTAATGCTATTTGTTTTATAGCTCATTTATGAGTGAATTTTATCAAACAAAAAATAAACTGGTTTCTTCGGCGCACCATCTCTGCAGTTAGTCAAGTGCTACAGTTGCTGTTTATTGCTATACAGTGGTCCCTCACTATAACATGACTCACCTTTCACGGCCTCGCAGTTTCGCAGATTTTTTTTTTGTGCAATTTTGCATGCTTTTTTTTTAACAGCGCATTGTGTTCTGCGTCTTTATCAGGCGGGCCAGTCGCAGCACCAGTCGGCATCACCGCGATTGCTCTCACTGCCTCTGATGCGCTTTCTGCGGGCTCGGTGAATGCAGCAGCGGCGAGTCAACAACTAACACTATTTTCCACTCAAATGCACCTAAACACTCTTTCTGAGGACCACATGATGTGAAAACGCAATAAAACTTTCTTACCTGTAAATCTGGTCCTGTTTTCTGCATAAATAAATGTTATCCATTCTTTGTGCTCAAACGCCAAAGCAGGGGCGAATCTAGATGGAATGGGGGCGTGGGGCAAGGATGTGCCCCCCCCACAACACCCCTAGATTAAAGGTGCAATTTTGAAGCCGTTTTTTACTACAACTAATATTGCTTAAAATAATAATAATTTCGACAAGTAAAATGTTTAGAGAGAATTTAAATGTTAGAAAAATGTTAGAATTTAATAGTTACCTTTATAAACAATGTAGGCTCGAAATTGCAAGTTTTACTGTTACAGTGCTGTCAACAGTTAAATATGAGGTCAAGAAAGACGTCTTTATTTTACTTTTTATAAAACAAGTATTTATTTTCATTGAAGTCAAGAAAGGGTGACTATAAAGTGAGTTTTGGCAAAACAGGTATCATTGTCATGTTGAGGTGGCAGAGGGTTGTTGTCGGCAGCTGGGAAAAGTAACTAAAAAAGTAACTAGTAATCTAACTTAGTTACTTTTACAATTGAGTAATCAGTAAAGTAACTAAGTTACTTTTACAATTGAGTAATCAGTAAAGTAACTAAGTTACTTTTTCAAAGTAACTGTGGCAACACTGGTAGTGAGGGGTTTTACAGCCTTAAAACATCTATAATAATTGCAAAAAATAGCGCTGACCACTTCGCGGATTTCACTTATCGCGGGTTATTTTTAGAACGTACCTCCCGCGATAAACGAGGGGCCACTGTATCGGATATTTGGTTTCCAAAGGGACACAATGGGGGCATTTCTGTCATGCAGCCATCTGTGATGGGTTATTTTTTGGTGTTTGTTCAGGTCTGTTCCCCTTTTTAGTCTGTTAAATATCTGTCAAATATCAGTGTTCCTCGCAAATGATAACTGCACTCCCTCATTTTAAACAACTACTGAACGTGTAGAGGCAAAAGTTTATTAACTTTGTACATGGTCTGTATCATAAATAATCCATCAAATCTTGAAATTTCAAAATGCACAGACAAGCAAACAATTGGTTTCTTGGTTCGCAATATGTTTTTTGTTTTGTTTTGTTTTGTTTACTTGTAACTCTTCTAGCTTTCTTTTGTAAAAGGAAAACTGGATTTGTTTTGTGTTTCCCCAAACCTCAATACAATAGGTCATATATGGGACAAGTAATGAATGATACAACATGAGCAACAAATGTTGGGAGAGAAAATATTGTGCTTTATACAAAATTGAAATAACTTTTGAAATTTTAGTTTTAACATAATTTATGAGTTTTCCAAATTAATTTATCATCAATAAAAAATACCAAGAAATTTAATTTCAGATACTTTTTCAATTTCAACATTGTTCAATGATAAATTTCTATTCATATTCCTCGGCTTATTTCCAAATATAATACACTTTGTCTTACCAAAACGAAGTGACAATTAGAATCAAACAATATGTAAAATTTAGTAATTCCCTCTCCATCTTTTCCAAAAGTTGTCCCAAATTGCCACCACTACCAAACACAGTCATGTCAGCAAACAAAATACAACACACAGACTTTGACACCAACCTTATATTATTAACATGCAACAAAAACAGCAATGGCCCAAGGACTGACCCCTTGGGGCACCCCACATATACAATAATTCTGAATTTGTCCCTCCAAAATGGACACACTGATACCTATTAGATAAATAACTAGCTAACTAATCCAGGGTGAATCCTCTAATACTGTACTCAATGCTCTGATAGTTAGTCTTTACAAACAAATTGGCGAAAATTGTAAAAATCTGCAGAGCAAAAATACATCCAAGTCGGCGGCCGCAATACAGACTTGCAGACTAGGCTTAGGTGTGGAGGAAATCATGGTATTTAATCCAGGCTTGAGTTTGGTACACAAGTAATCAGTCAGTGCAGCAGAGGTACAAACAGGGTCAGGCTGAGATGTAGTCATAAACGAGCAGGGTTCAGAGGCACAAGCAAACACCGACATCTGGGATGAAGCAAGAAGCATGGTTGAAGAATACAGAGCAAAGTTCAGAACACAGCAAAACAAAAATCAGGACTGTGAATGGGCGAAGGAAAGTGTACGAAGACAGCAATCTGGCGGGAAAGTGAAGGACTGTGGGGTTTAAATACAAGTGAACTAATTAGTGTGAAACGACGGACAGGTGGTGTCAAGGAGGTGCACCTGAGGAACAATCTAGAAGGGGGCGTGGCTAGTGAACAAAGATAATGCACAGACAAGATTGTGAGGAGGGGAGTGCACAAACTTAAGTGATGTAATACACAAAGACACATGAGCTGGTGCAAGACTGGGAGTGAAATGGGAACACAGAATCAAAGTGAGGATAAAACATAATGACAAGTGCAGGGCGTGAAGTGAACATAAATAACTGGGCGTGAGACGAGGAACGAAAACATGATGGGAGCTGCGGAGTGGAAACAAATGACACAAACAGAACTAAAACGGAAATCAAGGGCAGGATATAATGCAACAACAAATCAGGCGTACTACATATAACTGAAATAAGAACAGCAAAAGTAGGCAGCTGATAACTAAATGATAAACCATTAAAAGCCCAGACTGATTGAACAAAACCAGAACGGAACTGAAACATGACCAAAGTATAAAAGTAACAAAGAAATAAAGTAACAAAGCAAAAATAGAACACAGAATAAACACATGATGAAAGTAACAATTAATAAAACAAGGCTGGGGCAGAAGGAGCTGAACCAAATAAAGAGAGAAAATAAGGACAGAAGCCTGGAACTGGGCCGGCATGACACTTGGTGGCCCCGTATCAAAAGAAGCTTCGGGCTGGTTATAATGCAATCCTTAGTAGCACCGAGCTAGTTAGTACCGTGACCCAAACAAACATAAACTAGCTCAGCTAGCTAACATTAGCGACCCACAGGCTGGACACCTGGTTGCACTCCGCGGTTTATTTCATAAGCGTGGCCTGGAGAGTCCATTCAGTGGTAAAGTTGTCCCAAACTTCAACAAGTATTGTTCCACTTTAGTTCGATCGGAGGTCGGTCTTGAAGTCCTGAGCAATTTCTCTCACCAGGCGCTGGAAGGTAGATATTACCCCTTTTTGTTGTTGCAGTCTTCTTGCACATCCAAATTATTACCATGGTTTGTCGTACATCAGATCTTTTGTAACCAAAGCACTTCCACACTTAAGTCTGTCCTGTTTGAAAGTCACCTATCCATTGTAGAGCCAGTAGCAATGTTAGTTTTACTTACAACTATGCTTGTGAAGGAAAGTCTGAAGTTGTCTTGAATGAACTGCATTGTTCAGGAATTCATAAATTGGATTTTTTTTTTTTACATAAAATTTTATGTGTTAATAATAAAAAAAATGTGGGTGATACTTACTACCTTTAAGAATATTTAAATGTTTGCCATCAATAAAAAGTAAAAAAAAATAATTTTGCTGTCATATTTCTAATAAAAAATGTGTTACGGTAATGAATTTTTTTCCTCCCAGTGTCTCTAAAAATACCTAAAAACTGTGCACGTGGATTATAAATTCAAATTTAACAGTAAAATGAGATCATATTTAATATAAAGGTGGAAAAACATCATGTGTGTAATGATTTCTGATTTTTTCTATGAGTTGTACCACGTTCATGAGAATCACCCAGTTGTAAGTAAAACTAACATTGCTACGGGCTCTACAATTGATAGGTGACCTTCAAAACAGGACAGACTTAAGTGTGGAAGTGCTTTGGTTACAAAAGATCTGATGTACAACAAACCATGGTAATTACTTGGATGTGCAAGAAGAATGCAACAACAAAAAGGGGTAATCTCTTATCTACCTTCCAGCCAGGGCCGCTGCTAAGGTTTTGCAGGCCCTAAGCATAACTTAGACCCATACAAGAGAACCCCCCCCCCCCCCCCCCCCCCCGTAAAACACTTCATTATATTATGTTATCTAGTATCCAGTGTATTCCATAATCATAGGAAAACTACATGAAACCATTATATTATATTAAATTATGGACACAGATAAAAATACCTAAATATTAAAATGCTCAATACTACACATCAAGCAAAACAGTGGTGGCATTGTGAAACCATACACAACCACAACAAATGCTAAAGTTTACCAGCAGGTGTCACCCTTTCCTTACCCTAAGGGGGAATGGAGCACTCTACAGTACCCCCACCAACTAAACTGCGTTTCTTTCCAGCATTCTGCTGACTGCACGCAAGCATGCATGTCTATTTTAAGCAGTGGATACTGTAATTTACATACATATGCCTTAAATAAAAGTTCTGAAATTATTCTCACTATTCTTGGTATATTTATCAGCCTGTCAAATTTATAGTTGCTATCTGATCATGTTGTCAGGCAGAATAGATTTGGACCTAAGTAGTGCACTGACGGCTAACTAGGACTTTGTTGACTTATAAGGCACTCAAAATCTTCAAACTACACTGCCCAACTATTTGCAAACGTGCCACATGCCTTGTAATATCCAGATTAGTTTAGCGTTTAAAGCTACATCAAATCAGCAAAGCCAACGCAACCTAGCACCACTGAACATTAAGTAATCAAAACAATTTAAACCTTTAACACGTACTTACCAGCAAGGGATGCACGGGCATCATCTTTTTGTTTCTTTTTCCTCCGTTTTTCAGCTCCAGACTCCTGCTGTCGCTTCATTGTTTAATTGTGGCATAGTGGCAACTTGTCGTCTCGTGTCAGAATCGAATGTGGGCTAGCAGTGCTACTTCAGTTAGGCGCAGGGTTGCCAGATTGGGTGTTTTCCCATCCAATTGGTTTGTTGAAGTTTGGGACAACTTTACCACTGAATGGACTCTCCAGGCCACGCTTATGGAATAAACCACGGAGTGCAACCAGGCGTCCGGCCTGTGGGTCACTAATGCTAGCTAGCCGAGCTAGTTTATGTTTGTTTGGGTCACGGTGCTAACTAACTCGGTGCTACTTTGGATTGCATTATAACCAGCCCAAAACTTCTTTTGATACAGGTCCACCAAGTGTCATGCCGGCCCAGTTCCAGGCTTCAGTCCTTATTTTCCCTCTTTATTTGGTTCAGCGCCTTCTGCCCCAGCCTTGTTTTATTAATTGTTACTTTCATCATGTGTTTATTCTATGTTCTATTTTTGCTTTGTTACTTTCATACTTTGGTCATGTTTCAGTTCCGTTCTGGTTTTGTTCAATCAGTCTGGGCTTTTAATGGTTTATCATTTAGTTATCAGCTGCCTATTTTTGCTGTTCTTATTTCAGTTATATGTAGTACTTTAGTGTCAGGCTTTGTGAATCATAGTCTGTTCTTATTTTTAGTTTGTTTTTCTACTCTGTTTTCTTAGTCAGTTCCAGTTCAGTTTTGTCTTGGTGTTTATTTTCTTTCAGTTCTCATGTTCATGCCTGATTTGTTGTTGCATTATATCCTGCCCTTGATTTCCGTTTTAGTTCTGTTTGTGTCATTTGTTTCCACTCCACACCTCCCATCATGTTTTCGTTCCTCGTCTCACGCCCAATTATTTATGTTCACTTCACGCCCTGCACCTGTCATTATGTTTTATAATGTTTTGATTCTGTGTTCCCATTTCACTCCCACTCTTGCACCAGCTCACGTCTTTGTGTATTACATCACTTAAGTTTGTGCACTCCCCTCCTCACAATCTTGTCTGTGCATTATCTTTGTTCACTAGCCACGCCCCCTTCTAGATTGTTCCTCACATGCACCTCCTTGACACCACCTGTCCCTCGTTTCACACTAATTAGTTCACTTGTATTTAAACCCCACAGTCCTTCACTTTCCCACCATATTGCTGTCTTCGTACACTTTCCTTCGCCCATTCACAGTTCTGATTTTTGTTTTGCCGTCTTCTGAACCTTCCTCTGTATTCTTCAACCATGCCTCTTGCTTCATCCCAGATGTCAGTGTTTGCTTGTGCCTCTGAACCCTGCTCGTTTATGACTACATCTCAGCCTGACCCTGTTTGTACCTCTGCCACGCTGACTGATTACTTGTGTACCAAACTCAAGCCTGGATTAAATACCATGATTTCCTCCACACCTAAGCCTAGTCTGCGAGTCTGTATTGCGGCCGCCGACTTGGATGTATTTTTGCTCTGCAGATTTTTACAATTTTTGCCAATTTTTTTGTAAAGACTAACTATCAGAGCATTGGTGTTGACAGTTATGAACCTCATGTATGGAGGGAGAGCAATATCTCAAGCATTCATAACAATCATTTTGGTTATGGCCATAGTATTGCTTATGATCTCCTATTATCGCCTACTGACAACGGCGGAGATCCCAGGCTATATGATTCACCATCAGTGACAGTTGTTGCACCGGGGGAGGAGTCTGCATCTAGGTTCGCAACGACATCGCATTTAATCCATGGAATGACTTAGGTGCAGACCTAGAAGCTGTTTGGGTAGAGTTACGTCTACCGAAATCCTGAGCAGTCCTGACTGGAGTATGTTACCAGCCACCAAAACAGAAGCTGGAAACGGCATGCAGTGGTACCAGTTTTGCTGAATGTGAAATTGTGATACTTGGTGACTTTAATACTAACATTCTTAGACCAATTAATTATGGTCTTGTATTTGCTTTGAAGAACTTGATGCAAATTTGTGGGTTAAAATAGTTAATTCACGAGCCGACATGAATTTCAAGACACAGTTTGTCCATCCTTGATTTGGTTATGGTATCAGACGAAAATAACATCAGTCAGTGTGGTGTACTTAACATTGGTATAAGTGATCATTTACCAGTTTATTGTACACGTAAGGTTGTTAGGTTTTGTGCCAATCAACACAATATTGTAAAATTATGTTCTTTAAAGCATTACAGCCAAGAGCAATTGGTTCAGGAACTGGAGTGTGTTGACTGATCAGAGGTCACAGAAGGTGAAAATGTAAATATAACCTGGTGTAAATTTAAATCATTTCTTGATGTGTTGGATAGGGTTGCTCGATTGAAACAGAATACTGAACCATGGATGTCAAGTGAAATAATGGAGTTGATTCGGAAACGAAATAAGTTCTTTGCTAGGTTCAAGAAGCGTAAGGAAAATACTGATCATGTGAAGTATTTGTACTACAGAAACCTGGTAAATCAGAAAAAGAAAATGCAAGGTCTGAATACTTTGCACATGTTGTAACTGAGAACCAGAAAAATCCCAAGAAGTTGTGGCAAAGCCTGAAATCCTTGGGTACGTCTGCTAAATGTAAGACAAGGGGGTCGAATATTGGCTTAAACATCAATGTGCACGTAGTATTTGATAAAAAGGTTGTTGTGGATTACTTTAACAGGTTTTTCACAACTGTGGCTTCCAAGCTGGTGGAACTTTTGCCAGAGGGTAGCAGCAAGTTCGGCACAGAAGATGTGCTGGATTTCTATAGGAAATTTAATGTTTCTTAGAATATATTACATCTTGCAAATCTATGAACAGTTGTACAAAATACTGGAAGGTATGAGTGCCAGTAACGCAACAGGTATGCATAACATCCCTTCCAGATTTGTGAAGGATGGGGCAAGTGTTATTGTCCACCCATTGCACCATATTTTTAATTTATCCTTACGGACGGGTCAAGTTCCTGAGGATTTGAAATTGGCTCGAGTTGTGCCATTGTACAAGAAGAAGGATAAGTCAGAGGTTGGCAACTACAGGCCTGTATCTGTGCTAAATGTATTGTCAAAAGTATTTGAACGTGTTGTTTTCAATCAGCTGAATGAGTATGTTGTTCAACGCAATCTCTTATATGAACTCCAATCAGGGTTTAGATCTAACTATTCAACTGATACATGTTTGATGTATTTGTGTAACTATATCAGGAAGGAATGTGATAAAGGTCACTACACAGGGATGGTGATGCTTGATTTACAGAAGGTATTCGATACGGTAGATCATTGTATCTTGCTGAAGAAACTGTGCCTTGGGAACAGGAGTACATACTGTAGAATTGTTTAAATCATATTGTGACAACAATTTGTGGATGTGAATGGTGTCTTTTCATCCCAGAAAGAAGTGGTATGTGGTGTACCGCAGGGCTCGATTCTGGGATCATTGTTGTTTCTGGTTTATGTAAATGATTTGTCTGGTGCGGTCAGATGTAAACTTGTGCTTTACGCTGATGATACAACAATCCTTGTCTCGGCTAAAGATGTGTCTATAATACAGGAAACCCTCATTTCAGAGCTCTCGGTTGTATGAGATTGGTTGGTGATAAACTCTCGTTACACTTGGGAAAAACAGAGTCAATACTGTTTGCTTCCAAGCATAAGCTGCGTACTAAAGTTTTTTTTTTTTTTTTTATCTCCACATGTGTGGTCTCAGGTTTTGGAAACCTACAGATAATTTTAAAATCCTGCCATGTGAACCAGGCATTAGTTGACGCTGTGCAGATTGAGGGATATGATTTTTTTGTCATAAACAGGATGCAAAAACATGGCGGAGGGGTGGTGCTTTATGTATCTTCAAAGTTATACAAAATATGTAATTTTCTTTGGAAAATATCATGGAATGCGTCACTGCTGCAGTTAGATTGATCTAGTTATCTAGATTACGATTTGTTTCCCAGTGTAATCTTTACGTGCCTTAACTAAAGCACTCCTTCTGCTGAATCACCTCTAAATTATTTACACATTATTCACTTTGCGTGTTTTTAGGAATCCGCTAGCTTAGCGTAGCTACTAGCTCTTAGCCGATTTAGCATGGCGGCTTCTCCTGTCTCTCCCGCACTTTTCTGCTCTGGGTGTGAAATGTTTAGTTATTCCTCGGCCTCCTTTAGCAGTAACGGTACTTGTAATAAGTGTAGCTTATTCGTAGCTTTGGAGGCCAGGCTGGGCGAATTGGAGACTCGGCTCCGCACCGTGGAAAATTCTACAGCTAGCCAGGCCCCTGTAGTCGGTGCGGACCAAGGTAGCTTAGCCGCCGTTAGTTACCCCCCTGGCAGATCCCGAGCAGCCGGGAAAGCAGGCTGACTGGGTGACTGTGAGGAGGAAGCGTAGCCCTAAACAGAAGCCCCGTGTACACCGCCAACCCGTTCACATCTCTAACCGTTTTTCCCCACTCGACGACACACCCGCCGAGGATCAAACTCTGGTTATTGGCGACTCTGTTTTGAGAAATGTGAAGTTAGCGACACCAGCAACCATAGTCAATTGTCTTCCGGGGGCCAGAGCAGGCGACATTGAAGGAAATTTGAAACTGCTGGCTAAGGCTAAGCGTAAATTTGGTAAGATTGTAATTCACGTCGGCAGTAATGACACCCGGTTACGCCAATCGGAGGTCACTAAAATTAACATTAAATCGGTGTGTAACTTTGCAAAAACAATGTCGGACTCTGTAGTTTTCTCTGGGCCCCTCCCCAATCAGACCGGGAGTGACATGTTTAGCCGCATGTTCTCCTTGAATTGCTGGCTGTCTGAGTGGTGTCCAAAAAATGAGGTGGGCTTCATAGATAATTGGCAAAGCTTCTGGGGAAAACCTGGTCTTGTTAGGAGAGACGGCATCCATCCCACTTTGGATGGAGCAGCTCTCATTTCTAGAAATCTGGCCAATTTTCTTAAATCCTCCAAACCGTGACTATCCAGGGTTGGGACCAGGAAGCAGAGTTGTAGTCTTACACACCTCTCTGCAGCTTCTCTCCCCCTGCCATCCCCTCATTACCCCATCCCCGTAGAGACGGTGCCTGCTCCCAGACTACCAATAACCAGCAAAAATCTATTTAAGCATAAAAATTCAAAAAGAAAAAATAATATAGCACCTTCAACTGCACCACAGACTAAAACAGTTAAATGTGGTCTATTAAACATTAGGTCTCTCTCTTCTAAGTCCCTGTTGGTAAATGATATAATAATTGATCAACATATTGATTTATTCTGCCTTACAGAAACCTGGTTACAGCAGGATGAATATGTTAGTTTAAATGAGTCAACACCCCCGAGTCACACTAACTGTCAGAATGCTCGTAGCACGGGCCGGGGCGGAGGATTAGCAGCAATCTTCCATTCCAGCTTATTAATTAATCAAAAACCCAGACAGAGCTTTAATTCATTTGAAAGCTTGACTCTTAGTCTTGTCCATCCAAATTGGAAGTCCCAAAAACCAGTTTTATTTGTTATTATCTATCGTCCACCTGGTCGTTACTGTGAGTTTCTCTGTGAATTTTCAGACCTTTTGTCTGACTTAGTGCTTAGCTCAGATAAGATAATTATAGTGGGCGATTTTAACATCCACACAGATGCTGAGAATGACAGCCTCAACACTGCATTTAATCTATTATTAGACTCTATTGGCTTTGCTCAAAAAGTAAATGAGTCCACCCACCACTTTAATCATATCTTAGATCTTGTTCTGACTTATGGTATGGAAATAGAAGACTTAACAGTATTCCCTGAAAACTCCCTTCTGTCTGATCATTTCTTAATAACATTTACATTTACTCTGATGGACTACCCAGCAGTGGGGAATAAGTTTCATTACACTAGAAGTCTTTCAGAAAGCGCTGTAACTAGGTTTAAGGATATGATTCCTTCTTTATGTTCTCTAATGCCATATACCAACACAGTGCAGAGTAGCTACCTAAACTCTGTAAGTGAGATAGAGTATCTCGTCAATAGTTTTACATCCTCATTGAAGACAACTTTGGATGCTGTAGCTCCTCTGAAAAAGAGAGCTTTAAATCAGAAGTGTCCTGACTCCGTGGTATAACTCACAAACTCGTAGCTTAAAGCAGATAACCCGTAAGTTGGAGAGGAAATGGCGTCTCACTAATTTAGAAGATCTTCACTTAGCCTGGAAAAAGAGTCTGTTGCTCTATAAAAAAGCCCTCCGTAAAGCTAGGACATCTTTCTACTCATCACTAATTGAAGAAAATAAGAACAACCCCAGGTTTCTTTTCAGCACTGTAGCCAGGCTGACAAAGAGTCAGAGCTCTATTGAGCTGAGTATTCCATTAACTTTAACTAGTAATGACTTCATGACTTTCTTTGCTAACAAAATTTTAACTATTAGAGAAAAAATTACTCATAACCATCCCAAAGACGTATCGTTATCTTTGGCTGCTTTCAGTGATGCCGGTATTTGGTTAGACTCTTTCTCTCCGATTGTTCTGTCTGAGTTATTTTCATTAGTTACTTCATCCAAACCATCAACATGTTTATTAGACCCCATTCCTACCAGGCTGCTCAAGGAAGCCCTACCATTATTTAATGCTTCGATCTTAAATATGATCAATCTATCTTTGTTAGTTGGCTATGTACCACAGGCTTTTAAGGTGGCAGTAATTAAACCATTACTTAAAAAGCCATCACTTGACCCAGCTATCTTAGCTAATTATAGGCCAATCTCCAACCTTCCTTTTCTCTCAAAAATTCTTGAAAGGGTAGTTGTAAAACAGCTAACTGATCATCTGCAGAGGAATGGTCTATTTGAAGAGTTTCAGTCAGGTTTTAGAATTCATCATAGTACAGAAACAGCATTAGTGAAGGTTACAAATGATCTTCTTATGGCCTCGGACAGTGGACTCATCTCTGTGCTTGTTCTGTTAGACCTCAGTGCTGCTTTTGATACTGTTGACCATAAAATTTTATTACAGAGATTAGAGCATGCCATAGGTATTAAAGGCACTGCGCTGCGGTGGTTTGAATCATATTTGTCTAATAGATTACAATTTGTTCATGTAAATGGGGAATCTTCTTCACAGACTAAAGTTAATTATGGAGTTCCACAAGGTTCTGTGCTAGGACCAATTTTATTCACTTTATACATGCTTCCCTTAGGCAGTATTATTAGACGGTATTGCTTAAATTTTCATTGTTACGCAGATGATACCCAGCTTTATCTATCCATGAAGCCAGAGGACACACACCAATTAGCTAAACTGCAGGATTGTCTTACAGACATAAAGACATGGATGACCTCTAATTTCCTGCTTTTAAACTCAGATAAAACTGAAGTTATTGTACTTGGCCCCACAAATCTTAGAAACATGGTGTCTAACCAGATCCTTACTCTGGATGGCATTACCCTGACCTCTAGTAATACTGTGAGAAATCTTGGAGTCATTTTTGATCAGGATATGTCATTCAAAGCGCATATTAAACAAATATGTAGGACTGCTTTTTTGCATTTACGCAATATCTCTAAAATCAGAAAGGTCTTGTCTCAGAGTGATGCTGAAAAACTAATTCATGCATTTATTTCCTCTAGGCTGGACTATTGTAATTCATTATTATCAGGTTGTCCTAAAAGTTCCCTAAAAAGCCTTCAGTTAATTCAAAATGCTGCAGCTAGAGTACTGACGGGGACTAGAAGGAGAGAGCATATCTCACCCATATTGGCCTCTCTTCATTGGCTTCCTGTTAATTCTAGAATAGAATTTAAAATTCTTCTTCTTACTTATAAGGTTTTGAATAATCAGGTCCCATCTTATCTTAGGGACCTCGTAGTACCATATCACCCCAATAGAGCGCTTCGCTCTCAGACTGCAGGCTTACTTGTAGTTCCTAGGGTTTGTAAGAGTAGAATGGGAGGCAGAGCCTTCAGCTTTCAGGCTCCTCTCCTGTGGAACCAGCTCCCAATTCAGATCAGGGAGACAGACACCCTCTCTACTTTTAAGATTAGGCTTAAAACTTTCCTTTTTGCTAAAGCTTATAGTTAGGGCTGGATCAGGTGACCCTGAACCATCCCTTAGTTATGCTGCTATAGACGTAGACTGCTGGGGGGTTCCCATGATGCACTGTTTCTTTCTCTTTTTGCTCTGTATGCACCACTCTGCATTTAATCATTAGTGATCGATCTCTGCTCCCCTCCACAGCATGTCTTTTTCCTGGTTCTCTCCCTCAGCCCCAACCAGTCCCAGCAGAAGACTGCCCCTCCCTGAGCCTGGTTCTGCTGGAGGTTTCTTCCTGTTAAAAGGGAGTTTTTCCTTCCCACTGTAGCCAAGTGCTTGCTCACAGGGGGTCGTTTTGACCGTTGGGGTTTTACATAATTATTGTATGGCCTTGCCTTACAATATAAAGCGCCTTGGGGCAACTGTTTGTTGTGATTTGGCGCTATATAAAAAAATTGATTGATTGATTGATTGATGAAATGGTGATGGACGACAGACGATCGACGATTAATCAGCTAGCAGATGCTGTGGGAATATCCCGTGAGAGAATTGAACACATTCTGCATGAAGAACTTGGAATGTCAAAGGTGTCAGCTCGGTGGGTGCCACGTCTTCTGACGCCTGATCAGAAACGCACCAGGCTAGTCATGTCGAAGGCAAACTTGGCGCAATTTGAAGAGGATCCAGCCAATTACATGGAACGTTTTCTTACCCAGGATGAGTGTTGGGTTCACCACTTTGAACCAGAGACAAAAAAACAATCAATGCAGTGGAAACACCCAAGGTCACCACCTCCAAAGAAGGCCAAGGTCGTTTCGTCTGCGGGGAAGGTCATGGTTTCAGTTTTCTGGGATGCCAAGGGCATTGTGTTCGTGGACTATCTTGAAAAGGGACAAACCATAAATGGACAGTACTATTCTAACCTACTGAGACAGTTACGCGAGGCTATCAAAAAGAAGCGACCAGGAAAGCTGACGAAAGGGGTGCTGTTCCATCAAGACAATGCCCCAGCTCACAAGTCAACAGTGGCCATGGCCACTATCCACGAGTGTGGATTCGAACTGGTAGATCACCCACCATACTCCCCTGACTTGGCACCCTCGGACTTTCATCTGTTCCCAAACCTGAAAAAAAACTTGGCTGGGAAGCACTATCGGAGCAATGATGAGGTGATGGCTGCCGTTGAGGACTATTTTGACTCTCAAGATGAAAGCTTCTATGCCAAGGGAATCGAAGCACTCAAGCACCGCTGGAAGAAGTGTGTGGAGTTACAGGGAGACTATGTAGAAAAATAACCCTGAATTTGTTCAATTCGACAACTGCATCATAGTCAGCCTTAGAACTTTTCAGCCTACCCTCGTACACTTTAGAGGTTTTCTTTGATTTACAGAAATCATATGATACCATTGATCATACTTTATTATTGGACAAATGATAGAAGTACAGCATTAGAGGATTAGCCCTGGATTAGTTAGCTAGTTATTTATCTAAGATATCAGTGTGTCTATTTTGGAGGGACAAATTCAGAATTATTGTACATGTGGGGTGCCCCCTTTCCTTGGGCCATTGCTGTTTTTGTTGCATGTTGATATAAGGTTGGTGTCAAAGTCTGTGTGTTGTATTTTGTTTGCCAATGACATGACTGTGTTTGGTAGTGGTGGCAATTTGGGACAACTTTTGGAAAAGATGGAGAGTGTCAGGAAAGATGACTTTAAGCTTGCTTTCAGCTTGTTTTCATCTTGGAATATAATACGTGCCATGGAATTAATATACATGCTGTTGGATTAAACTGCACAGTGTTTGGTACCTTCCAGGAGTAAGTGAGGTCATACCGGACTTTTCCATTGCAAATGGGGAGGCCCACGGAATGAACTCGGTGGTGAAGACGATGGAATATGTCTAAGAATGATTCTAACATGACAAGTATGATCAAATGAAGTATTAATGTGTTAAAATTAAGAGTTGATTAGAAAAGTATGTTACAAATAAGTGAAATGAATGATTATATGAGTTGTTTTTCATAAAGAGTGCAGAGTCAGAGAAAAAGAGGAAGTGAAGAAGATGTTGCAAGTAGGGCAAGAAAAGCTGATGTTAAACAACTGATCAAATGATTAAGATGTTGGTAAAATATGAAATGAATAATAAGGAATGAAATGTTTGTATATGATCATATGAATTGTTTTTATGTGAAAGAGAGTTGTAATGAAATGATTGAATATGATTGATGTGATTCTAAAGAAATGATTTAAAAGAATGAATTCTCAGAAAAGCTGAAGTGTTAACAGAAAAGAGGAACTTGAGAAATAAGTTACTGGTAGGGGCTGCGGGGATTTCCAGTAAAGCAGAAGGAGAAGGGAGGAGGTTTTGAGTCAACAGCGTCCCCATGGTAACCAAGATCATCTGAGGACGACTAGGAGTCAAGCACATATATAAACTGTTGAAACACCAGAAAACGGGGTTATTCTTCCAGGGAGAGGTGCTGTTGCCACTACTCCCCTGCTACGAGGAGATCACAAGACTTGACCATCTTGTGAGCAGCAATTGGAATCGTGGAGTGAGAGGACTGGAGCCATAAAAGATCATTTGAGAGAGATTTCAACTCCCACTCAGGCCGTCCAGTCACGGAGAGTAGCAGAACAATGGAGAATAAATTAAAAAATTCTTGAAAGGGTAGTTGTAAAACAGCTAACTGATCATCTGCAGAGGAATGGTCTATTTGAAGAGTTTCAGTCAGGTTTTAGAATTCATCATAGTACAGAAACAGCATTAGTGAAGGTTACAAATGATCTTCTTATGGCCTCGGACAGTGGACTCATCTCTGTGCTTGTTCTGTTAGACCTCAGTGCTGCTTTTGATACTGTTGACCATAAAATTTTATTACAGAGATTAGAGCATGCCATAGGTATTAAAGGCACTGCGCTGCGGTGGTTTGAATCATATTTGTCTAATAGATTACAATTTGTTCATGTAAATGGGGAATCTTCTTCACAGACTAAAGTTAATTATGGAGTTCCACAAGGTTCTGTGCTAGGACCAATTTTATTCACTTTATACATGCTTCCCTTAGGCAGTATTATTAGACGGTATTGCTTAAATTTTCATTGTTACGCAGATGATACCCAGCTTTATCTATCCATGAAGCCAGAGGACACACACCAATTAGCTAAACTGCAGGATTGTCTTACAGACATAAAGACATGGATGACCTCTAATTTCCTGCTTTTAAACTCAGATAAAACTGAAGTTATTGTACTTGGCCCCACAAATCTTAGAAACATGGTGTCTAACCAGATCCTTACTCTGGATGGCATTACCCTGACCTCTAGTAATACTGTGAGAAATCTTGGAGTCATTTTTGATCAGGATATGTCATTCAAAGCGCATATTAAACAAATATGTAGGACTGCTTTTTTGCATTTACGCAATATCTCTAAAATTAGAAAGGTCTTGTCTCAGAGTGATGCTGAAAAACTAATTCATGCATTTATTTCCTCTAGGCTGGACTATTGTAATTCATTATTATCAGGTTGTCCTAAAAGTTCCCTAAAAAGCCTTCAGTTAATTCAAAATGCTGCAGCTAGAGTACTGACGGGGACTAGAAGGAGAGAGCATATCTCACCCATATTGGCCTCTCTTCATTGGCTTCCTGTTAATTCTAGAATAGAATTTAAAATTCTTCTTCTTACTTATAAGGTTTTGAATAATCAGGTCCCATCTTATCTTAGGGACCTCGTAGTACCATATCACCCCAATAGAGCGCTTCGCTCTCAGACTGCAGGCTTACTTGTAGTTCCTAGGGTTTGTAAGAGTAGAATGGGAGGCAGAGCCTTCAGCTTTCAGGCTCCTCTCCTGTGGAACCAGCTCCCAATTCAGATCAGGGAGACAGACACCCTCTCTACTTTTAAGATTAGGCTTAAAACTTTCCTTTTTGCTAAAGCTTATAGTTAGGGCTGGATCAGGTGACCCTGAACCATCCCTTAGTTATGCTGCTATAGACGTAGACTGCTGGGGGGTTCCCATGATGCACTGTTTCTTTCTCTTTTTGCTCTGTATGCACCACTCTGCATTTAATCATTAGTGATCGATCTCTGCTCCCCTCCACAGCATGTCATGTATTTTCTCCTCCAAACATTTTTAAAACCTTTAACAAGACAAACAGAGTCAAGAAACACCAGTGAGACAGAAAGTCAAATATTACGCGCGGAGTGCGGCCAGGCTGTACACCAAGGCTACACTAAAGTCTGGCCTGCTTTTCCGCTCTTTTTATTAAGAGACGCCCTCATCACATAAACAAGAAACTTGTCCTAAGGGTGGGGGTGATGACGCAAGACAAGTTTCTTCCCATAACATAAACGCATACGTCAATAAGTGCAGCTGTAAGGAAGAACACTTCAGGTCAGCACATCTCGTTCGTCTGTTGCAGGTATCAGCTGTTCTGCATCTGCCTGAAGTGTCCTGTCTTCCACACTCCTTCACACTAAACACCACATCACAATAGTCAAAACGTTCTCTTACTCCCAGTCGTTAGAGGCTGCGAAAACAAAGTTATATTATAATAATAAGTACATCCAGCCCTTCATTCCCAGCTCAGATTGACCCCAGAGTGCTAAAACAAAATTGAATTCTCAGGATTGCATTAAGACAGGTGCAAAACAGCACATCTCCGTTCTCATGAGAAAGAAGACAAAGCTAAAACAAGGTTGAATAACACGTACATTCTCAGGGTGAAGTGCAAAACAGCACAACACCGTTCTCATGAGAAAGAAGACAAATGTACAAACTGTTTAACAGTGATAACATATATACAAAATCTTTAACATTCCCCTCCTGTTTATCGCCTGTTAAACATACAGTAGGCATCACTCAGCTTAGCACTTCTTTTTGAGATTTTCACTAAGAGGTTCATCATGGTATGTTTCTCTCTATAGGCTTACACCCCAGAGGTGATGTCATCATTGTCACCATCATCGGTGTCTGGGTCATCATACTTCCATTGGTCTGGGTACAGGTCAGGAGAGCCATCGTCCTCCTTGTCGTCATCTGTCCCCAGAAGTGGATATGATGCTGGACCCCCTCCTGGTCCTGGACTTATTGCTGTGGTTATCATTCTATTTACAAGGCCTCGGAGACATGGAATACAACAACATCCACACAATGTTAGAATTGCAGCAAATACTGCTATAGACACTAATAGTGAAGAAATCAAAGACCTCCATTTTCCCATCCCTTCCAGCCACCAATCCCAGCCTTCGGTGTTTACTCCACTGTGCTCTTTCATCTTCCTGTTCAACGTCCTCAGCCCGTCAATGGCTTGAGTGAGACTGCCGTCTGCAGCCTGTGTTGTTGGGAATGAATGTGCAGCATTGTTCTCCGAACATGGCACAAACACCTCCTTTCTCTGCCAACAACATATCCAGAGCAATACGATTCTGGAAGGCCATAAGGGACGTGGCTTCTAACTGTGAATGGACAGCCTTAAATCCTTCCTCAGTCCAATTTCCTAATTTCTGTACATTGTAGTGGATGTAGTTTATTCTGTCCACGTTTTTATTAATTGAGCACCACCAACAGATGGAAGATTCGAATCCAGCTGCTATTTGATTAACCAGTTTATACTCGTCAGGCACTCCCCTGGGGACTCCTATTGCGTCAATATATGTTGGATTTCCCACTCCTTTCCAATCTCTTTTCACTCTATGTCTGGCTACTGCCTTTCTGCCAATCTTCAGGAATAAGAGAGGCTGCATATGTCGTAACGTCTTCAGGGGTCATGGGTATGGCTTCAACTGGTAACAATAATGATATTAATGCACAATAACCTGACACATTTCGTGGCAGTCTGTCAAAGATTCTGTTATCCCCACACCACCACCATACGTCACTCCTCCCGACAGGTTTGAATGTGGGAGTACTATGGACCACATTCTTACACCAGGCGGTGTGGTTTAAGCTACCCAAAGTCTTACTTGTCCCTGTCAAGTGTACACATGTATGGTTAGCATGCCCAACTTTGCTTGAGAATAAAGGTTTAATCTTAGTCAATTTGGTCACTGGATAGATCTTGTCCCACTTAGAACATTTGTTGTTTGCCGCAATGTATGTCTGTGTCATAGCAGTCAGTAGACAGTCTTTGGGTAATGCTGCCGGTATTACCTGTAATATAGGTCTGGGTCCCATACATACAACACAGTCCTTCTTTGCTGCTAGTCCTGCTTGTTCTGCCATTAAAAGCCAATTGTTATTTTGTCCACTAATTCCTGTAGTTACTAGGAACCAGTCATCTGCCTTCATGTCTTTTGTGCCTTGTACAGACACCCCCTTTGCTTGTATGGGCACCCCCTTTGCTTGTATGGACACCCCCTTTGACGTACTTAATTCGGTCAATATTGGTTGCTGTACTCTATCTGTTTCACAGAGGAAGAAATGGAAATACGGATCTTTTCCTTGTTTGTATACCCAAAGGAGGAACAACCAACAGTCTCCCTCTATATCAGGTGGGAATATGGTTCCTTTTTCTGTGGTATTCACCACTATAGACAGCTTATCATCTGTTTGATACATTTTGAGACTTTGACTCTGGTACTTAGCCCACTCGGTTTGTGCCCATCTTGGTGTCCATCTACTCCATTCATCGGCTACCAACGTTTCCCATCTCCTATCTTGTTGATCGTTGGTCATATACCATGAGAAACTATTTCCGTAATTAGTCCCTCTGTCACCATCCGGCATTCCATGGGTAAGAGCACTATATGGTACAGAGATGATCACAGAAGTATTTCTAGGAATGCAGGCCTTGTACACCAAATCGGTATGCATTATTCCCATCACAGCTATGTACTGTGGCATTTATTATCGGACTGGGGTCTTCGTTACTTCTTTTTGGTCTCTGCAATCTGCGGATGTGATCCTTATTATCATGTCCCGTGCTCATGGCTTTTAATAATAATCCCAATTCAAAAAAGAAAAGTAGCATAACAAGGACTGTCCGTGGGGTCCAGAAACCCCTCGTTCTTTTTATTTTTTTCTTTCGCCATTTCTGCACACTACAGCACACCTATGTTCAGAACAGTGGCTTCTTAATGTCTTCTGCTAGCTTTCGTGTCTAACCTGGATCTTAACACCAAGCTCACACACTATTACTAGTCTTGTCCTACTGTTCTTACTGTTTGTCTGTGTCTGCAGAAATGACTTTCTTACAGTGAGTTAAATGAATCCATGTACTTCTTTCCCCAATTTTCAAAGCTGTGGGTGTTGTGAGTAGTACTTGATAGGGCCCTTCCCATTTAGGTGAATGCCAGTGTTTTCTCTTGATGCTTCTTATCAACACCCAGTCTCCAGGTACCACTTTAGGGTCCTCCTGTGGAGAAATGGGATCATCAGTGTTTGGAACTCTCCCTCGTTGTCCTTCTAACATTTTTCTCATGTAATCCGCCAAATTGGCTTCCTCAGGTACATCCCAAATTTGTCCATAATATGGCAATCGATATTTTCTGCCAAACAATGTTTCATACGGTGTCAACCCCATGGTACTAGTTATGTTTATATACATTTTTACCAAATCTACACAATGTGTCCATGGTCTGCCTGTTTCCTCCATTGTCTTTCTAAGTCTGTTTTTTACTGTTCCATTCATCCTTTCCACTAATCCGGCGCTTTGTGGATGATAAGCACAATGATTTTTGAGATTAACCTGTAGTGCTTCTCCTACGTATTGCACTATTGTATTAACAAAATGCGCTCCATTATCTGAATAGACTGTTTCTGGTATTCCAAATCGTGGGATGATGTCTTTGCATAATGCTTTAGCCACTGTAAGTGAATCTGCATGTTTTGTAGGGAACAATTCTACCCATTTTGAGAAGGCATCAATTATGACTAAACAAAATTCCTTCCCTTCATGTTTACTCAGCTGTATATAATCCATATGAATCACTTGAAAGGGATATTGTGGTGTTGGAAATTTACCTCTTTGGGGTCTCAAATTGCCTTGTGAGTTGTGTTTTGCACATATCATGCATGCTCTACAATGCTGTTTTGCATATGCATCGAACCCATAAAGACAAAAAATAGATTGCAATTGCGATATCATACCCCCTGATGAGACATGCGTCACGCCATGGCTCATAATAGCTGCCCATTTAAACATATTTTTTGGCAATATGGGTTTCTTTTGTGGTCATACGTACAAGTCATTTGCATACGTAGCTCCTTTAGCTATCCACATTTGTTTTTCTCTGTCAGTTGCCTGCTGTTGCATGTCAGCAAGCAGTGTATGACCTAAATGCAAATCTGGAGTAGTTTCCTGTACAACAAAAATAGAAGAAGCTGCTGCTGCCTCTTTTGCTGCTCTGTCAGCAAAATCATTTCCTTTTGAAACACTGTCAGAGCCATTGGTGTGAGCCGCACATTTGCATATAGCAATTTGTTGAGGCAACTTCACAGCTTGCAGTAGGGCAGTTAGGAGAGTGGCATGAGTCACTGGCTTTCCAGATGATGTCACCATTCCACGCTCCTCCCACAGTTTTGCAAACACATGCACTGTGCTGAAAGCGTACTGGCTGTCTGTATAAATTGATACGGCCGTACCTTGAAACAGATAGCAAGCTGCAGTTAAAGCAACTAATTCAGCTGCTTGTGCTGAAAATGACGATGGCAATGAAGCAGAATCTAATACTTCTGAATTTGTGACGACAGCATATCCAGATTGCGTTTGTCCATAAGCATTTTTGGTGGAAGAACCATCCACATACACGATTGTACTGTTTGGGATGGGTGTGTCCCGGAGGTCTGGGCGTGCTTTTGTACAAACTGTTGCTACATCAAGACAATTGTGCGGCTCACCATCCTCAGGTAAAGGTATCAATGTGGAGGGATTCAATGTTGTACATCGCTCTATCGTAAGGTGTGGCTGTGATAATAGCAAGGACATGCACGAAAGATGTCTTGCTGGGGACAAAAGGCTCATGTTTGTCTGCAACAGAAGTGCAGAGACTGCATGTGGAACTTTCAATGTCAACTGATGGAATAGAACAACATTACTGCTACTTTGAACAGCCATAGAGGCTGCAACAACAGCCTGTACGCATGGTGGTAAAGCACTTGCTACTGCATCCAATTTAGATGAGTAGTAGGCAACTGGCCTCAATTTTGAGCCATACACTTGAACCAAAACACTAGTCATGAACTTATTCTTACAATCAACTGTTTGAATGAATGGTTTACTATAATCTGGTAGTGCCAAAACTGTGGATGACACTAATGTTTGTTTTACTTTTACAAAGGCTTCCTCAGCATCTTTGTTCCATTCCAACACGGTTGACATTGAAATATCATCTTTGTACATCAAATCAGAAAGTGGACTAGTCAACTCTGCATAGCAAGGAATCCATGCCCTGCAGTAATTTGTCAATCCAAGAAATGACATCATCTGCTTTTTGGTTTGTGGTTTTGGAGCGTGCAAAATTGCTTCCTTCCTGTCAGACAGGATCGTGCGCCCTGTGGCTGATAACTCATGTCCTAAATATTTTACTTTATCCCTACACAACTGAACTTTGTTTCTACTCACTCTGTGGCCATTGTCAAATAAGAAACATAATAATGCTACTGTGTCAGTTATGCAGTTTTCTCGTGTGTCAGAGGCAATCAAAATGTCATCAACATACACTAATAGTTGGCTATCTGCCGGTGGAACGAAATTGGCTAAACATGCTGACATGACTTGAGAATAAATAGTTGGACTCTCTGCGTAACCCTGCGGTAATCTGGTGAATGTATATCGTTGTCCTTTAAAGGTAAAAGCAAACCAGAATTGACTATCTGGGATGTACTGGCACAGAGAAAAATGCATTACTTATGTCAATTACTGAGAAACTATTAGAATTTGGTCTCAGCGAATTTAACAAGGTGTGTGGATCTGGGACACATGGTGCTCTTTTAATCACAGCAGCATTTACTGCCTGCAGATCTTGAATCATTCTCCACCCCACTGAGGGCGGAGCCTTTTTCACAGGAAATATGGGTGTGTTACATGGTGAATCTGGACATGGCACTATTACTCCTGCTGTTAATAAATCCTCTATTACTGGCCTGATTCCTTCAATTGCATCAGGTTTCAATGGATACTGTCTTACACATGGTCTGTATTCTGTTTTTGGCCTTATAACTACAGGTTGTGCATTTTTAATCAGTCCTACGTCTGAAGGACCTGTTGTCCACAATCCTGACGGTACTGAAGAGAGAAGAGCATCCTCTTCAGGACTCAACTGAAACACTCAGGATTGTGAAGTGGACACATCAATGTGTGTTCCAGCTGTCAGCACCAATGAGACATTAACTGGCACTTTATACAACTTGGTTGATGGACTGAACTCCGTTCGTGGTCCAACTCTGCTCCAATCAGAGGCTGACAAAGCTGTTATGACTGTCAGTCCCAATTCTTGCCATTCTGTCAAATATGGCTTACAAAGTGACATATGTAATGGCATACCTGTGAATCTCAATTTTGATACATCTTCAGTGGCGCCTGTTACTGTTATGACAGCTGTTGAGTTGCCATCATGAATCAAATCGGTCATTGTCAGTTTCACAGGTGAAACATTTTTCAATTTAGTTTCATAGTCACCATCCGGACCTGGAGGATCTTTATGCCACATTGTGACATGCAGGTCAGGTGGTGACATCTGTTGTTCAGGATTTTTTAGTAGGGCTGTCGCTTGCAAGACGACATCTTTACCCCATCCTGCAGCATCTTCTTCTGAGATGTCAAATGTATAGTAATAGTGGAATGTGGGGTCAGCGCTTTCTTCTCTTACCATGTTAACGCCTCCTGTGCGTTCAACAACTAATTTCCCTTGTTCCACAATTATGGACAAGCCCAATGCAGTCAATCCGTCTCGTCCTAGGAGGTTAACTGGACATTGTGGCATGCTCAACACTGACATAGTACACGTCAGGCCAAATGGATCTGTCAACGTTATGGGTTTGGTGATAGGGACGTCTGATGTTTGTCCATTTGCAGAGCGAACCCTAAAGATTTCGTTGCTTAATTGATGGACAGGTATGTTGTCATTACATGTGGTTCTACATGCTCCTGTATCACAAAGGAATGTCACTGGTCGTCCATTTACCAACAAAGTCACTTCTGGTTTTGGTACCGGATTTCCCAGCAAGGCACACAGATCCATATCACAATCAGACTGCCTATCTGATGTGGAATCATGGATTATGGATTCTAGTCATTGTGGATACTGTGGCTGCGGAGGATTATTCCGTTGTGGAATTCTCCCTGCTGCTCCCTCAGTAGGTGGATTCGGACAATTTCTATACATATGTCCCTCTCTTCCACAGTTCCAACAAATCAGGGGACCACGTGGTGGCCCTCCCTGTCTGTGCTGCTGTTGTGGTTGCCATGGTCCTTGACGTTGTGGCTGTCCACCTTGTCTATTTTGCCATGGCTTTTTGGGGCGTTTGCACTGCTTCTGCTGTCTTAAGTTACCCTGCTGGTAATATATTTCATCATCTCCATGTGCTACATACACTCCTTTGTCGCTGTTTCTTGTCTTTTTCTGCTTTAAGACTTCTTCTGCATGACAGCAGTGTGTATGTGTTTCTTCCAATGTGCCTGTAGGCAATCCAATCCAATGTTTCTGTATCCAAGCTTTTATATCCTTATTGGAATGTTGGATCAGAGCGTTTTTCAATTGTTGTTCATACACAGGTGTTTCTGGCAATATGCCACTATGGACCCTAAACACATTCTCAAATCTGCACCTAAACTCTGTCCATGGCTCTCCTTCTTTCTGAGTTGTCCTGGTAATTTCAGTATAATTTATCTTTGGTCCTAACACTCCTTTTGCACGTGTAATCATAGCTTCCACTCTTGTTTTCAAGACTAGATCATCATGTGTCAGTGGTACGCCTTGTTGATCTGCAGGATTCCAGTCTCCGCGTACCTGACTCCATTTAGGGCCACATGCTTTCATCCACACCTGTTGGACTTCAGGTCCATTAAGGTGGTAAGATGTTCTAATGTTTTCTATATCCTGCATAAATCCCTCAATATCGACATGTGGCGATGGTATCATGTCGACTGCTGCTTTGATATCATCAGCATTCCATGTCCGATAAACGAGCATGGTTGGTAGCTGTCCTGCTGTTCCTGCACGAGGATTTGGTACTTCTATCATAGGATAGGCACCTCCCTGATCACTATGTTCCACCATGGGAGGGGCTGTAGGCACTTTCGCTTGACTGCGTGTTTGTGGTTTTTCTGGTTTTTCTCTTTTTACCTTAGGTTTTACTGCCAAATCATACTGTGGTGGCGGTACATCGTCATCCTCTGGTAGAGGAGATAAAGGTCTCTTTGTCACCGACGATCCAGCCGGCGGTGGTTGTTGAGGCTGTTCTGGCTCTCTGTGCTGAATTATCACATCTTCTTCTGCCTTACCTACAGCTTTCTTTTTCCTTGCTTTCTCTAATCGTCGCTTCTCTGCTCCTTTCTGTCTGTTCTCTGCTTCCTCCTCCCAAAATGCCACTAAATCTGCCCCTACTTTCTGCATCTTTTTCTCATCACCTTTATGTTCCCGTTCTAACTCCTTCTTCAGCTTTTGTATGCTGATCAGGTTCAGTCGTCCGTCAAAGTCATGTTTATTTATCCAGGTCTCCAATTTCTTTGTTGCTTTTGGATTTTTTGCCTCCATAAATTTCCAGTCGTCAGTTGATAAATTTTCCTTATTTTTAGACGTCTTACCCCCCATTTTTATTATCCCTTGTTATAATTTGGACTTCAGACGGGGGCACACCTAGGGTGTTCTAAATCTGAAGTTTTCACACTTTCTTTGGACGTGACAATTAATTTGCCGTCGTGTGGTTGATTCCTTTCACCTCCCCGTAGGAAGCGGAATCACTTGCCTCTGCTTCCACACGCACGGTTGTCACTAACGTTGTCCAAAGTATTACACTTTCACACAGTTATTTACACTTGCGCAAAACACTATTTACACATAGAAACACTCCTAATAATCGTACGCGTATTCTTATGTCAGGGGAGCTCGCCCTCCCGTGAAATTTAACTAATGTCCTGCATTAGGGGACTCCGCCGTCCCTGCCAAATTTAACTGCTTTTTTACAGTGCACATATTTCTACCCGGGATTTCCTTTACGTATTAAAACAGAGGAGTCCGTATCCTCCTTCCGGAATTTAACTACTTGCGTCCCTCGCAACCGTAGAGGAGTCCGCCCTCCTTACAGAGTTTAACTGTGTTTCATTAACAGACGATTCTGTATCATCGCTTACGGAGTTTAACTGTTTTATGTGATCACTTTTATCCCCTACCGGTACGCGTATATAAACAGAGGAGTCCGCACCCTCCTTACAGAGTTTAACTGCTTTGCATTAACAGACGATTCTGTATCATCGCTTGCGGAATTTAACTGTTTATGTGATCTGATCACCACTCACTCAGTACTGTTTACAAAGAAATTTTACTCACTGACTCGACTTCCTGTCTGTCTTCTTCGGGAAAATCTCGTCAACCAGACGATGCCAACGGTGGTCGACAATTGCAGACACGATCAATCGATCGATCGGACCTTGGCCAAGGATTTACGTCTGGACTTGACGACCTCCGCCTGGACACCTCCGGTGTTGTTGAGATCCCGGACGAGCCCCCAGTCAATGTTGGGTATTTTCTCCTCCAAACATTTTTAAAACCTTTAACAAGACAAACAGAGTCAAGAAACACCAGTGAGACAGAAAGTCAAATATTACGCGCGGAGTGCGGCCAGGCTGTACACCAAGGCTACACTAAAGTCTGGCCTGCTTTTCCGCTCTTTTTATTAAGAGACGCCCTCATCACATAAACAAGAAACTTGTCCTAAGGGTGGGGGTGATGACGCAAGACAAGTTTCTTCCCATAACATAAACGCATACGTCAATAAGTGCAGCTGTAAGGAAGAACACTTCAGGTCAGCACATCTCGTTCGTCTGTTGCAGGTATCAGCTGTTCTGCATCTGCCTGAAGTGTCCTGTCTTCCACACTCCTTCACACTAAACACCACATCACAATAGTCAAAACGTTCTCTTGCTCCCAGTCGTTAGAGGCTGCGAAAACAAAGTTATATTATAATAATAAGTACATCCAGCCCTTCATTCCCAGCTCAGATTGACCCCAGAGTGCTAAAACAAAATTGAATTCTCAGGATTGCATTAAGACAGGTGCAAAACAGCACAATCTCCGTTCTCATGAGAAAGAAGACAAAGCTAAAACAAGGTTGAATAACACGTACATTCTCAGGGTGAAGTGCAAAACAGCACAACACCGTTCTCATGAGAAAGAAGACAAATGTACAAATGTTTAACAGTGATAACATATATACAAAATCCTTAACAGTTCTCTCCCTCAGCCCCAACCAGTCCCAGCAGAAGACTGCCCCTCCCTGAGCCTGGTTCTGCTGGAGGTTTTCTTCCTGTTAAAAGGGAGTTTTTCCTTCCCACTGTAGCCAAGTGCTTGCTCACAGGGGGTCGTTTTGACCGTTGGGGTTTTACATAATTATTGTATGGCCTTGTCTTACAATATAAGGTGCCTTGGGGCAACTGTTTGTTGTGATTTGGCGCTATATATAAAAAAATTTGATTTTTTTTTTTTATTTGAATAATCACTGGCCTTAAGTCTGAGTGGGGAATGTTCAACGATTTCTCTCTCAAGGAACATCACAGCATACCAGAATGGATTAGATCAACTTTTGGTTGATTGAAGAAGGAATAAACTTCTTATGTGGATTAACTTCCTGAAGGATTACAACATCACACAAGGATCGTGGTCAGCTAACGATTAATAGCTGATGAAGAGGAAATCAAGTTCATCGAGCTGGGGACCTTAACCTCAAAAACCTCCTTCCCTCACTCCTAGAAAAAATTGTTAAGAAGTCAATCCAGTCCCAGTCAAAGTAAGATCAGTCAGAATTATTGAATTAAAAACAAAAATCTCTGCCAATCATTATTCTAATTATATTTGAATTACTGTTGTGAAATTATCATCATATAACCTATTTTGATTATGTTAGTCGGCACTTGCAAAACCTGCAATAAATTTCCAAGCATGCAGTTAAAGTGTTAAGGCTCGGACATTGGATTTATTGATGCTTCTTAAGGTGTAAAAGTTAAAGTTTATTGGGTGTACAACATCAAAAAGTGCTCTAAAAGGTTAGTCTGGTTTTTAATGAAAATAACACATCCTGGGGACTCGCTGTACGAGTCACTAAATTCAAAATCTAGCAACATTCCAAGAGCCCTGATCCATAAGAGGAGAGCTGCCGTTAACGGGCGTGGCCGGTTCGTATCCTGGTTCCATGAGAAGGCTATTCGACCGGGGTGCGAGATCAGCTTCAGCGGGGTGGACGTCCGGATGGAGGCAGTGAGCAGGCTAGACGAATCTCCTCGCCACCAGCTTGAACAGCCTTTGTGCAGCCCTGCCGGGTAATACCCGTGGAGACACGAAGGTCGGACCCCAGAGACGGAGAGCTGGTTTTTACACAAACACACTCATCGGAGGGTGAGCGTGTGCCGTGTATCTAAAAAGCGGGATCTGACACGTGGCGCCCGAACAGGGACCTGACGAAGTGTAGTCGGGTCCGAGGAAGAATCCTGGCCAAAGGAGAGTCTTTGCCATTGGGTAGGTGGAAAGCCCCTGAGTGGATCACCAAAGGAGACAGTGTTGTGGAGAGTGTCGGCTGATGGCCTGTATAGGTCCAGTAACGGCTTGAAACATATCTGTCCTCCAGAGGTGTGAAAATTTGGAGGCGACCACCAGAAGGACGAAGTAAAGACAACAGGAGTAAGTATCCCAGGGAGCTGGGATCAAGGACGAGAAGCAGACGTGTCACTGCTGGATCGTCTGGACTGGGACGAGAAGCAGACGGGGATAGCCTGCTGGATCGTCACGAAACGACGAGGAAGGGAAGCAGGCGAGGGAGCCTGCTGGATCGGATCGTCAAGAAAGCAGGTATGAGAGTATACCGTGCAAAATGGTGATCTACAAGAGAGAATAGGATCATCAACCCGTGAGGTTCCTGAGGGGAGAAGCGGGAAAAGGAGCAGCTGATTTGGAAGTTAACCTCTGGAATTAGCGCTGAATAGCCAAGTAGTCTGTCACTCATCCCTGACTCAAGGCGCCAAGAGAGGCTTTGAGAGGCAGACGACTCGAGACGACAAGGACCATAGCTGAAGTCAAGGAGACGACAGTGGTGGAATCGACAATCTCAGCAACCGAGAGAATAAAGAGAGGACAATCATTACGAAACAGTAAGGTTAGTATTAAGAACAAGCAGTGAAAATATGGCTGAAGGAGAGCCAGGACCCGTAGCAAACCCTGAATCCGAACATGAAGGGGAAAAGAAGTGGATTTCGGCCACACAGAGTGGTATTGTATGGACGAGGATATGATACTTGGGCAGAAACAGTTCAAAAATATGTCATAGATCAAAGTGTGGAAACTGATGAAGAATGTTTCAAAGAAGATATGGCAGGAACTATACACACATTAGGGATATATTATCCAGGTAAGCATAAGGAGGGGCAGATCCTGGCCGTTTTGGGGAGCCCACCAGTCCCAAAGGACAAGATGGGGACCAGAGAGTGGCTTGAATGGTGGTGCAAACTTCTCGGAGAAGAGTGGAAAAGAGGACAAATCACCACCTTAATAAGCCCTGAGAAAAGTTATGACTCCGTAGTAAAAATGACAGCTGGGTTGTTGGAAGTAGAGACGGTCCTGGTTGATGTTAAAGCAAAATCAGCGTCCGTATATGCTGAGTTTAAGTCCATGGCAGAACGGCTAAAAGGGTTAGGAAGAATGCTTAAGGAACAATATCCTATAATGGAAGATATGAGTGGAAGTCAGATCCTCGATAATGAAGACGAAGGCAAGATAGACTTCCAGGCCGAATCCGAACAAAGTGATGAGGAACACAAGCCAGAGGGAAGTGGAGATGAATCGATATCCCCGGGAGGTCCTAATCCTGGGGGAAATGGTCAAGAATATAAAAGCCCGGACCAGCTCCACACAAGCTTTGACCCAGAGTGGCCAAAATTTGCCCTTAGGAAGTGTGAGAGGAACAACCTCAACAGTTAGAAAACAGACAGAACGCCTGGTTGAGCAGGATAAAAGACGAAGAAGCCTTCAGGGAGTGTCTGGACAGATATTCCATCAATCGCCGGAATGTGGGCCCAGAAGCTTGGGACAGCTTAAAGCTGAAGAATGTGTTGCCGGACCGAGTTACCATATTAAAGAGGAAGGGCGTTCGCAGGAGATCTTTAGAAAATCTAAAGCAAAAACCCACCATGTATACACTGAATCTGACTACATGGAGGAATTGGACCCTATGCCCGAAGGAACCTAAAAAAATGGTGACCCAAGATGGAAGACGGGCATATCTGTTGGGGAAAGTGTAGTGACACGGACCCACAACAGGGGGCGCAAATGAACAGTCAATAGATGATCCAAAAGGTAACAATTAATGTTGTGAATGTGCACAACGAATATACAGACAATCTCAGAATCTGATAGCAGTCAATACACAAGGTGACGTGTGGGCAGGCTCGAGGATAGAAGACGTCTGTCCTGAGAAGAGCCGGAACCACACGATTTCCGCCGCCACCTGAACCGGTGAATACTGGAGCCAGCCAAGTCCCGAATTCCCAGGTGATCACCGTCCCCGACTGTCGGATCTGGTACTGCTGGCGAGGAGCACAAACAGTGAGATGTGGGTGTGTGCACACCCAGTAACAAAAACAGTCAGAAGGTGGAAAGTCACCTCCACCTCTAATCACACACTCGTTGCAGCTCCTGTTAACCACTTATCTGGTTGGGGTGTGAAGCGAAGCCGTCGCTGATCACACCAAAACGCCAATCCCACAGATAAGGCAACACCCACAGGAAAACGGCTGCAAGAAGTTCAGACTATAAAGTCAGTGTTAGTTCAGATACAGCAGAGAATATTACCTTCACAGGTAGATGATATCTCGGCAATGAGGTGGAGATGACGTCTGGTCTTTATGGAGTGCGATGATGAAGAATGAGTGACAGCTGTCAGGAATTAATGAGTGACAGCTGTCACTCCCGGCTGTGTCCGTGGCGGCAGCGCCCTCTCGTGCCTGAAGCCCGCACTTCAGGCAGGGCGCCCTCTGGTGGTGGGCCAGCAGTACCTCCTCTTCTGGCGGCCCACACAACAGGACCCCCCCCTCAACGGGCGCCTCCTGGCGCCCGACCAGGCTTGTCCGGGTGTCTGCGGTAGAAATCGGCCAGGAGGGCCGGATCCAGGATGAAGCTCCTCTTCACCCAGGAGCGTTCTTCGGGTCCATACCCCTCCCAGTCCACCAAATACTGGAACCCCCGGCCCATTCCGACGGACGTCCAGGAGCCGGCGCACTGTCCAAGCCGGCTCCCCGTCAATGATCCGGGCAGGAGGCGGCGCCGGACCGGGAGCACAGAGGGGTGAGGTGTGGTGAGGCTTGATTCTGGACACATGAAAACCGGGTGGATCCGCAGTGAAGCTGGGAGCTGGAGCTTCACTGCAGCAGGACTGAGGATTTTGACGATCTTGAATGGTCCAATGAATCTGTCCATCAGTTTGGGGGAGTCCACCTGCAGGAGAATGTCCTTGGTTGATAACCACACCTCCTGCCCGGGCTGGTATGCAGGGCCGGGGACCGCCGGCGGCCTGCATGGGCCTTAGCCCTCGTCCGGGCCTTTAACAAGGCAGAACGGGCGGTGCGCCACACCCGACGGCACCTCCGCAGGTGGGCCTGGACCGAGGGCACACCGACCTCTCCCTCCACCACGGGAAACAATGGGGGCTGGTACCCCAGACACACCTCAAATGGGGAGAGGCCGGTGGCAGAAGACACCTGGCTGTTATGTGCATACTTGATCCAGGCCAGATGGTTACTCCAGGCCGTTGGGTGCGCGGATGTCCGTGCCAGGGCCTCCCGGACGGTCTTCTCCACGTCCCAGGTGAGGGTGGCCACGATAGTGGACTCGGGGATGATGGGCTCCGGGGGATCCGACGGTTCCGTTTTGACCTCATCTTCGTGCACCCGGGACAATGCATCCGATCTCTGATTCTTGGTCCCGGGACGGTAGGTAATCCGGAAGTCAAAACGGCCAAAGAACAGTGACCAGCGGGCTTGCCTGGGGTTCAGACGCTTGGCGGTCCTGATGTACTCCAGGTTCCGATGGTCAGTGAAAACCGTGAATGGCACGGCTGTTCCCTCCAACAGATGTCTCCACTCTTCGAGGGCCTCTTTCACAGCAAGGAGTTCCCGATTGCCGACGTCATAGTTCCGTTCAGCGGGGGTCAACCTGCGAGAAAAATAGGCACACGGGTGAAGGACCTTATCGGTCTTCCCGCTCTGGGAGAGCACCGCTCCTATCCCTGAGTCCGAGGCATCCACTTCAACCACTAACTGGCGGCTAGGATCGGGCTGCACCAGAACTGGTGCAGACGAGAAGCGCCGTTTCAACTCCTTGAACGCGGCCTTCGCACCGATCCGACCAGGTGAAGGGGACTTTTGGAGAGGTCAGGGCTGTCAGGGGGCTAACTACCTGACTGTAGCCCTTAATGAACCTCCTGTAGAAATTAGCAAAGCCGAGGAACTGTTGCAGCTTCCTACGGCTTGTGGTTGGGGCCAATCTCTCACCGCCGCAACCTTGGCCGGATCAGGGGCGACGGAGTTAGAGGAGATGATAAACCCCAGGAAGGACAAAGAAGTGCGGTGGAACTCACACTTCTCGCCCTTCACAAACAGCGGTTCTCCAACAACCGCTGCAGGACCTGACGGACATGCCGGACATGAGTCTCAGGATCCGGGGAAAAGATGAGTATATCGTCCAGATATACGAAGACGAACCGGTGCAGGAAGTCCCGCAAGACATCGTTTACCAACGCTTGGAAAGTCGCGGGAGCATTAGTGAGACCGAACGGCATGACCAGGTACTCAAAATGACCTAAGGGGGTGTTAAATGCCGTCTTCCATTCGTCTCCCTTCCGGATCCGAACCAAATGATACGCATTCCTAAGATCAAGCTTGGTGAAGATTTTGGCTCCATGCAAGGGGGTGAACACTGAATCCAACAAGGGGCAACGGGTATCGATTGCGAACCGTGATTTCGTTCAACCCCCTATAATCAATGCATGGACGAAGCCCGCCATCCTTTTTACCCACAAAAAAGAAACCAGCACCCATCGGAGAGGTGGAATTCCGGATCAACCCGGCAGCTAATGAGTCCCGGATGTAGGTCTCCATTGATTCACGCTCCGGCCGTGAGAGGTTGTACAGCCTACTGGACGGGAACTCACTGCCTGGAACCAAATCAATGGCACAATCATACGGGCGGTGGGGAGGAAGCGTGAGAGCCAGATCCTTGCTGAACACGTCAGCGAGGTCATGGTACTCCGCCGGCACCGCCTTCAGATTGGGCGGGACTCGGACCTCCTCCTTAGCTTGGGAGCCGGGAGGAACCGAGGAACCTAGACACTCCCGATGGCAGGTTTCGCTCCACTGAACCACTACCCCGGACGGCCAATCAATCCGGGGATTGTGCTTTAGCATCCATGGAAACCCTAAAACCACACGGGAGGTGGCCTGAGTCACGAAGAACTCGATCACCTCCCGGTGGTTACCTGACACCACCAGAGTTACTGGAGGTGTCTTATGCGTGATTGGTGGGAGTAGGGAGCCATCTAGTGCCCGAACCTGCACAGGCGAGGTAAGAGCCACCAGAGGGAGCCCTATCTCCCTGGCCCATCTACTGTCAAGCAGATTCCCCTCAGAGCCCGTGTCCACCAGTGCTGGGGCCTTCAGGGTTGAATCCTCATACAGGATCGTGACTGGGAGTCGTGTAGCAATGTGGGTGTGTCCCACGTGAATGTTTTGGCCCACCCCTGGCCCAGTCTCTAGGGGCGGGCGTTGGAGTTTAACCGCTCGGGGCAGTCGTTTGCCATATGCTCACTCGAGCCACAAACATAACAAGCTCCGTGGGCCCGCCTCCTTTGTCTGAATGTGGCCCTGCTCGTGTCCCTAGCATCGTCAGCAGGGGGAGCTGTAGCCACACGGAGCGCTGTGGCTGTGGAGCGTGGGGAAGACGGCTCTCTTTCGGACCCGGGAGGAAGAGGGGCGGCTTGTGCCTGACCACGCCCTTCGCCTTGCTCCCGTCCGCGTTCTTCTAACCGATTGTCCAATCCTCTGGTGGGACGTATAGTTTGTCTTTTGGTCCAGTTCCCGGGTCCGGGCTTCGTGCCAGGGCACAACCCAGTCATTGGAAGCAAAATTCTTTCACACAGTCAAAGTACGAGATCACTCACATTTTACAGAATACAGAAGCAGCAATTAATTTTGAACAGTACAATCATTCAACTGTACATTACTGATCAGCATAGTTCAAACATAAATGTACAAACCCTTTGATTATAAACAGAGGCAACAACAATATTATTTGCATTACACATCTTGACCTCATGACCTTTAAACATATCATGAAACATCATGTCAGGCATTAGTCATGACTTTATTAGTCGTCTGGGGTCTGAGGGCATTTTTTGGACAGTTCACTTGCCCGGTATAAATGTTTTATTATTGCTGTTAACAGCTCTCCCTGCATCCCACAATCAAGTTTTATGTCTCTTTTTTCTTCAGGACAACCTGTGGTTTCAGAATATATACGAGGTCTGTGATAAAAGTAACGGACCTTATTATTTTTTTCAAAAACCATATGGATTTGAATCACGTGTGATTACATCAGACATGCTTGAACCCTCGTGGGCATGCAAGAGTTTTTTCACGCCTGTCGGTTACGTCATTCGCCTGTGGGCAGTCTTTGAGTGAGGAGTCGCCCACCCTCTCGTCGATTTTTTCATTGTTTAGGAATGGCTCAGAGACTGCTGCTTTGTTTGATCAAAATTTTTTCAAAACTGTAAGGCACAACTGAGTGGACACCATTCGATAAATTCAGCTGGTTTTCGGTAAAAATTTTAACGGCTGATGAGAGATTTTGGTCTGGTAGTGTCGCTTTAAGGACGGCCCACGGCGCCTGACGGCGATCTGCGCTTCGAGGCGGCAGCGTCTCGCCGTTTCAAGTTGAAAACTTCCACATTTCAGGCTCTGTTGACCCAGTAAGTCGTCAGAGAACAGAGAACTTTCAGAAGAAGTCGGCATGAGGAGTTTATTCGGACATTCCATTGTTAACGGACATTTTGTAATGAAAGAACGTGCGGGCAGAGTCGCATGTCGGGCCGGACCCGACCGCGGGGGGTCGCGACAGGAAAAACACCTCCGTTGGAAACCTTAACGGGCAAGTTGGAACATGCCCAAGCTGTTAAACAATTTCTCAGTTACTCACTTGTTGAAAGCCATCAAAAGCCGCCTGAATTTTACAAATGGTTTTCAACACGGAGGTGTTTTTCCTGTCGCGGCGCACACAGATTCGCCGAGTCGTCACGGAAACGACTCGGCGAATTTGCGCGCACGTCTTTCATTACAAAATGTCCTTAAACAGTGGAATGTCCGCATAAAGTCCTCATGCCGGCCTCTTCTGAATCTTCTCTGTTCTCTCACGACGTCCTGGGTGAATTAAGCCTTAAATTAGAATGTTTTCAGGTCGAAACAGGCCGACGACGGCTGCCTGGAAGCGCTGCGCGACGTCCCGCTCCGTGGGAAGTCCTTACAGCGACAGAAACACCCCATAATCTCTCATCAGCCGTTAAACTTTTCACCGAAAACCAGCTTAATTTCTCGAATAGTGTCCACTCGGATATCCCTCACAGGTCCAGAAAAAATGTTGATAAAGCAACGCGCGCCGTCCGCAGCGGCTATTCAGACAAAGAGATTCCGACGGGCGGGGTGGAGCACTCCTCACTCAAGGCCTGCCCACAGGCGAATGACGTCACCGACACGCGTGAAAAAACTCACGCATGCGCACGAGGGTTCAAGCATGTCTGACGTAAAAACATATGAATCAAATCCATTTATTTTTTGAAAAAAATAAAAAGGACCGCTTTTTTCATCACAGACCTCGTATGTTTTTGTTCTGTTTTATAAGAGTAATAAAGGTTTACAATCAAAAATAGGCAAGGAAAAATAAAGCAAAAAATAATTTTCCACATACATTTACTCAAAACACAGCAAACTATAATAACTGTTTTGACACTTTATAAAGGTAATTTGAGGTCTTGTGTGAAAGGCTGTACAACAAAAAGGTTCAAACAATAAACACAAATGCACATTTTAAACAATATATACAAAATGGTCTTTGCGTTTTGTTGTCCATTGATATGGTAAACAAGTGCTTTACGCAGAGAAAGCAACAGAGTTATCCAGTAACATCCACATGCAAACTAGTGGAGTAATCCTGATAGTTACACACTCTTTGTTTGAGCATGTGAGATTGTCATCAGAGGCTCTCTGTGTGCTCCTGCTTTCACTGATCGCTGTGCGTAATGGCGCAGGGCACACTGAGTATGTACTAATAGTATGTACTCATTGGAGCACCCAGGGGGCTATTCAAACGGGCCAACGAGTAACATATCACTCCGATGGCTGGCTCGAAAGTACGTGGAGTTAACTTCTCGGCCAAAAAAAAGTAAGTTTCTATCTCATATCATTCAAAAGTTATTTATAATTTAGTAAAACTTGGTCTTAGCCGTCGTATACGACGGCGTCGGCCCCAGAGGGTTAAAAATGGTCAGTGTCTGACATGTTTTAAACCAACATGTTACACCCTACTTAAGCATATGTTATTTATGAAAACGTAAAACCAAAACACTTTTCTGATTTGAGAGTCAACACACCTGTCAGAAGTTCTGCATGTTCAATAAAATTCACCATAAGCACATATTTCAATCATTAATCAAACCGTATAAAAGTGTATCATTTTAAAACCATCATAAATCAGTTGAACACCCATCAACGCATAGGCATACACATATTCATATTCATTCATTTGACATCATGATAAACCCTTAAACACTTTATGGCACAAGTATACACTCTATTCAGCTTCATTTATTCAATACAGTACCTAGTTCATTTAAACCTGCATGGTGTACATACTTCTAAACATTTGTTACTGTTTGAAAATAAGGAAGACAAAAACTTTTATTCGGTTTGGTAAGTTTTAGCATTATTAGCATGCAAAGCTAATTATGAGTAAAATAGCATATATTTTCATTTATTCTTTACACTGCACAATTAAAAGTGAAGCGGGGGGGTCGGGTGGTTATGGTTAGGGTTGGGGGTAGGAGTAGGATTAGACCTTAAACAGGCAACGTGCACCAGGAGATACACACTCTTTAACATCCTGTAGGAGGTTTGCTGGGATGTTTTCACAAATAAAGTTAGCATTTGTCAAAGTCTTGTCTGATATTAGCATGTAGATCACATGATTTGGTTCAGGCTATCTTTCATCGTTTTGTCAGCCTGATCAGAAAAAAATCATGGCCACCAGTGGTGGAGAACCTGCTTCTTTTGGGGTAAGTAATCATGTATTGTTCCTACTTATTTTCAATAAAACAAAAATATAAATTCCAAAAATGAATTAGGACATTTGTCTAAACATTCCGATGAAGAAAAAATGTTCCAACGGTGTTTGTGGTGTTACTTAGCAGCTTTTGAAATGTATGTATGCCCTAAGTTCTCAATAGGTGAAATGATGGTCCCTTACAAAAGGAACAAAGGCTGGATCTCTGCGACAGTATCTCCCAAGCAAACTTCACCACTGGGGCTTCAAGATATTCATTCAAGCAGGTGTGTCTGGGATAGTGTATGACTTCCTGACATACAAAGAGCACATTTTGCACAAGTCAGGGTCCAGCTAAAGAACTTGGAATTGAAGCGAATGTTGTCATTCAACTCTGTAAGACCATCAAGAATCCATGGGAGTGTCTACTTTGACAATTTTTCACCTCCCTTCCACTCATTGTGCATCGGAAGGAGTCCCTTGGTTTGCGATGTCTGGGAACCATCCACAAGAACAAGCTTAAAGGATGCACACAAGTATGAAAGTGCTCTGCTGAGGCAAGGAAGGGGCAGCTATGACTACAGGATGGATAATGAGGCAGAAGTGACTGTTATAAAATGGTCTGACCTTAGCTAGCTCTTGTGCTGCAATCAGTCCTCTCAAGAAAGTCAGGTGTTTTTCCAGAGAGGAAAGAAGAGTTGCTGTTCCCTGTCCAAACATTGTGTCACAGTACAATATTCACATGGTAGGAGTTGACCTTGCTGACATGATGGTGGCCTTGTACCGCACCCCTTCAAAGTCTCACCGGTGGTACCTGTGCCTCTTTTGGCAAATCGCGGATATAGCCAGCAATAATGGATGGCTGCTGTATCGCCAAGATGCCAAAAGCGTTGGTGTGCAAAAACACAAAAAGCTCAAGGAATTCAGGCTGGAGATTGCAGATGCCCTTATCCACAGTGGAAAGAAGAAGGGAAGGCCTTCCAAGGGAGGGGAGGAGAATGTGCACAGCCCCACGTGATTCATACCAAGACCCATGGTTGATGTCCGCCATGATCAAGTGGATCACTTCCCAGCTTACACAGAAGGTGCAGGCTTTGCCCGGATGGACAGACAAAAATCTACTGCACAAAATGTGGTGTTCGTTTGTGCATCGTCACCGGAAAAAACACATGCAACTGCTTCCAAGCATTTATGAGATTGCTTTGATATGAGATTGGTAAAAATAAATAAAATCAACATTGAAAGTGCTATGTGTAATGCAAATGAACAAGTAACAATTTATAATATATCTTCATCAAATTGAACATTTATATGTTTATCATTTGGGCTCCGTTTATACCTCAATAGTGCAACGTGTCCTGGGAGATACAACTCATAAAATCCAATATTTTGAATATATATGTATATTTTGAATGTGGGAATATTCTTCTTATGGCCTAAAGAGATGAGTGATAACATTGAATTATTCTTTGCAACCGATTTTCCACTCCTGCCTATTTTAGGGTTAAAGTGACCGCTGGTGGGGTCGCAGTCGTCACGTTGGGAACCTGCATGACCACAGCCTGAGCGATTAATAACGCAGCACCATAGAAACGAGCGGACCAATAGAGAAGCAAGTAGATTCTCATCCACAGGAATGTCATTTTTCTCTCTGCCCCTCTGAAGGCGTCCACAGGTCCAACAATCTATTTGTAGATATTTCAAAAGCTCCCGAATGTTTGGATTAAAAAACATTTCAAAATAGCACACAAAAGGTGAGTTTATTCTAACGTTAGATCATTTAATACCGAGCCATCTGTGCTTTATTACTTAATAATAAATGGATTATTTTTTATTGATTTACGTTTCTTTGTACCATCATTTATAACTGTGTGAGAATTGATTCTTTATAAACCACATTTTTTAAACCCCATGAACGTCCTAACAGCGCGTCACTTTTCAACAATTAATTTGTTTATTCTTTTTTTTTAATTATTGTACTGTTTGTTTGTTTTTGTTTTTCTTTCTGTGTGTGTTTTTGTATATTGTGGGTTATATGTGTCCCAAAGAGTACTTTATGTCCAGGTGCAGCCTTCTGGTTTCAGACGAGAGCCGGCTTGTTAATAAAATATCTTTGTTCAGGACAGAACACAAACACAGAGCAGCAGTCACAAGGCCACTGCTCCTGGATTTGTTTCCGTTCTGATCTGTGTGCAGCTGTCAGGAGGAGCTGCAGGGAGTCATGCTGTCTCTGAGCTGTGCTGATCCCTGGCCTCAAGGAGCCGGAGGAGGAGCAGGAGGTGAAGGAGCCTCTGGATGACAGCCTGACCAGCCTGCAGTGGCTTCAGGATTTCTCCATCCTGGATGCCAGTGTGGCTCAGCTGCCTGCATGCCAGTAGCTGCTGGACCGGGGTCACAGCCACCTGCGGCACGCTTACCACACCCGGAAAGCCCACAGCCGGATGCAGGTCCTGACGAGCATTGTGGCACACGGCCACTGTTCCGATAACGTGGTCTACAAAACCAACGCGCACATCAAGCCGCCGTACTCGTACGCCATGCTCATCAGCATGGCCATGCAGGCCAGCAAGATGAGCAAGATCACACTGTCCTGCATCTACCTGCTCAGAGACTATCATTTGAAGCTATATCATAATTGGTATTTTAAGAGGAGGAGTCATTATGTAATCCTGGAGTACCAATTCATTTTATCATTGCTTAGTTTCACAGACTTCTGAAATAAAAGTTAGCTGCTTTTTTTTCCCCCCATGTCTTTTTCATGTAACGTCCATCATGCTCTTAATTTGGGGTAAAGTACCAGACACAGAGATGACTAGATCTATTTTCTCCTCCCCTCGAACAAGCTCAGACCTAAACTAGTACCCCACAAAAGATTAGGTTCCTTGGGGTACAACTTTAGATGTGAGAGTACTTCGAAAGGCCCAAAATCACTCTGAATGTAATGTCCATCACCGTGGAATTGTCCTTCAGGCAATCTGTCTCTGTCCTTGGACAAGACACTTCATCACTACTGTTGTACATGCTGACATAGTGGTGTGCCTTCCATGGGCAGTTGAAGACTCTCATCTTCTTCTCGCTGCAGTAAATGGGGAGAATTATCAGCCTGATGTTGAAGATATATATTAGAGCTAGCAACAAATGATTAATTGGATCATCGATGAATCTGATGGGGTTTCGACACGATTAATCGATTAATCGGATTAGCGGGGAATTTTTTAACAATGTGTGAGGAAAACAATTTTTCTCTCCTTCCATCACTTTACTTAACCACAGAACATTATTTGAAAACTTAAAATACTTGAAAATCAACAAATCGTCAAATGTCCCTTGGCTGTTGAAATATAAAATAATAAAGAATAAAACAGTTTACAATAAAGAACAAAAACAATTATTTCAAATGACATTGCTTTATCAAAGTACTGAGTTGCCATAAAACAACATTGAAACATATAAATGTTATAAAATATATGGTGAAAAAAGATTAGCATAACCACTTAACCATAAAACCTAAACCAAAAACTGTAGCCTGACTCATTATATGTGCAACATTCTCTGTATAACTTGTAAACTATGTGGTCATTTCACAATGATACATGTGACTCATGTCTCTCTCTCTAAAATTGTATTGTAGCATTATTAGTTATTATTACTATTATTATTGTTGCTATTATTATTAATATATAAATAAAAATAAATTAAAAAACATAATTTATAATACATTTGACTCTTTTATGACAACAAACGCTGAGCCATTAATTATTATACAGAAAACAAATGGACAAACATGCTGAAATGCCAGCAGCTTAATGCTAACTTTAACATTGAAAACGCCACAGACATGCTTATGCGTTAGCATCGGCGTTAGCATAAAATACATCTATCAACTGTTTCAGAAGACCATAACAGGTCAGTTTAACATAAAAAAGGTAAATATTCCTCACAGACATATGCTCTTTAGGGTTTAGGGTGGAGAAAAATTAAGATAAAGCGAAATAAAACAAATGAAATCAACGAAGCAGCAGCTCAAAGCACTCCATTGGTTCAAGATTCGAAGCAAAGCTCGGTTGATTATACGGAAGAAACGAAACATTTGAGGTAAAACAAAGTTATTTAGCAACTAATCAATGACTAAATTAGTTGACAACTATTTTAATAATGGATTTTAATCGCTTAACTCGATTATTTGTTTCAGCTCTAATATATATTATTTTGCTCATAATTAGCTTTGCATGCTAACAATGCTAAAAGTTATCACATTGAATAGAATGCTTGGTGTTCATTATTTTGGAAAGTAACAGATGTTTAGAAGTATGTGCACGGTGCCAGATCCAACGAACTAGGTACTGTATGGATTGAATAAAGGTGATTTTTAGGCTCCGGTGTGATATTTTTGCTATAATGTGCTTAAGGGATTTATTGTGATGCCAAATGAATGAAAAAGTGTATGCTTATGTTTTGATGGGTGTTTAATTGATTGATGATTTTGAAATGGTATAATATTATATGGTTTGATTAAGGATTGTAATATGTGCTTATGATGAATTGCACTGACCATGTGTAACTGCTGACATGTGTTGTTGACTTCCTATAGGTAAGCCTGGCATTGACCACTTTGAATAAAGTCATTATTTGATGCCGACATGATGCTTATGCTATAATATGTTTAAAGATCTTATGCTTTGTTAAACTACACATAATCCTTTGGAAATGCTTTGGATGATTTATCATGTAATTGGAATAATGTTTCATTATTATTAATTGTTTAAATGTGTTATTGCTGTTGAATGAACTGTGAGTGACCTTTTTCTGCTGACTCCCTGTGGAAATATTTGACTCTCCTGACATAGGAACTGAAACTTTCGTCTGTGCTGATATTAGAACTGTGGTTTCTCGCTGTCTGTACAATGGCGCACTAAAATTGAAGACACTTCCATATATGGACTGTTGAACAGGTTTTAAACTGGTTTTAGGATCAGATGTCCAGCCAGACATCTGACTCAGCAATCCGTTTGCCCCAGACATCCCCCCCCATGCCAATTAACACCCTGCATCAGTCCGCCATGTGAAGAGGTACGCCTCACTGCACTAGCACAGTAGAAGGGTGGCTGGTGGATCTCACATTGGACCATGTGAGCAATAAGTCCATAAATTCAGCAGCTGTGTAATTTTATCGTGTGTTGTCCGTTATATTTTCCGTGTGTCCTCCGTCTTGGTATTTCAATTGACAATTTCTGAACCAACGTCAATGATGGACCTCTGGTCCTCATTTAAAACATTCTATCTTAAATCAGTGGATCAGAAAAACCAAAAAGGGGAAGAAAAAATCCTGACGTCAATTTTGACAGAAATGCAGGAAGGTGAAAATCCTAAATGGCCTGATGTGGGTGCTATTATCACCAGACAGAAATTACTTGCTGTTCTAGAAGATCAGTACAGGATAGTTTTAGTTGATAAAGCAGAGGCGCTTAAAGCTCGAGAACAGGACAAACGCCTGATTAAAGCCCAAACTGTGAAGGCATTAAAAGATGCTGAGAAAAGATATATCCATTACCATCGTGCTGTGATTCAGATGCGTGCATGTCAAAACTGGGAGGAAGCAGGGCAGGAGAGGAAAAACTCAAAAAAAAGATGCAGATCAAAGTAAGGATCAAAGTGTAACAACTGATGCTGAACAACCTAATGATGAAATTAAGTCACCAATTGAAGGAGAAATCATCCCTCTGGTGGAGGGGAAAGGCATGTACCCCTCCCTAGAGGAATGTGAACAACCACCACCTTACAATAATGTGGTTGTTCGAAATCCACCAAGGGTGCCACCTGGTCACTTCCAGGCTCCATTAGTAATGATTAGAACAGGCATGATGGATTGTGTGGAAATACTGAGTGCACCAGTTGTGACACAGCAGCCAGTGGCTGTGAGTCAGCACCCGGGTTCAAATCAGGCTCCACCAACTGCCCACGGACAGGCCCCAAATGCAGCCTTTGAGCCTGGGCAGAGGGAGCAGCATGATTTATTGCACATTTTGATCCATACAAACCTGAAGTGCCTGTTGTCAAGCCAAAGCAGAGGTCTCCACCCAAGCCATCATGCAAAGAGAGTGAAGGAGAAGATATACAGTAAGTGATGAGGAGGAACTGAAAGATGTAGGGTGGGACTTTCATGCATTTAAGGATGACCTTAATGACCCAGATATGCTCAGACAATTGAGACTTGTACAGCAAACAAATGTTGAGAGACGTCTAGAAAGACAAAGACAACAGATTATGAACAGGGCTCAGCACAGCGCTGACCAATGGCGCAGACGCAGGGACACCCATATGTACGAGGTCTGTTAGAAAACTATCCGACCTTTTTATTTTTTGCAAAAACTATATGGATTTGAATCACATGTGATTGGATTAGCCAAGCTTGAACCTTCGTGTGCATGCGTGAGTTTTTTCACGCCTGTCGGTTGCGTCATTCGCCTGTGAGCAGGCTTTGTGTGAGCAGTGGTCCACCCCCCTCATCGGATTTTTATTGCGAGTAAAATGTTTGAATGATTTGGAGCTTTGCTGCATCAAATTTTTCCAGAAACTGTGAGAGACAGCCAGGTGGACACCATTCGGAAAATTCAGATGGCTTTCAGGGATGATTTTATGGGGATCACACAGATTAAGGAGTGTTACAGCCGGTTTAAAGACCGCCCACAGCGGCTGAGAGCGCACGCACTCCGAGCGGCAATCGACAGGCTGAAACGACCAGATCATTTCCAAAGTGAAGGCTGTGTTGATCCGGGACATCGTGTGACTACCACAGAAATGGCAGAAGACGTGGACATCGGCACTTTTTCAGCACATTCCACTGTTACAGGAGTTTTTGTCATGGAAAGAGGAGCGGAGGAATGCGCCACAGAGCCGCTAATGGCCGGGACAAAGGCACCTCCGTGTTGGTCTCACAGGACGGCTTTCAGACAGCTTTCGGTGGCTTTTCAGTCGTGTGACTATCCGAGAAATTGTGGATGAGCTGGACATGCCAGAACATGTCCTGTGAGTGAAGTGAAAAGGTACTGTGCACCCTCAGCAGAGGCAAAGAACCAGAAGAACAAGAAAAAAGAGCTGCAGAGAGACATTTTTAAGCAGTCTGATGTTACATGATGAATGTCAGTTACAGTATTTATTCACAAATGAGAACAAGCTCATTTGTAAGAGGGCTACATGCTAACTAGCTAAGCTAACTTGGAGTAGCAATGTAGTAACTGGACACTAGCCAGAAAATAAATGAACAATTACATTGCGTTTCTCTGTACACCATCCAGTATTGTCTTAAAATGTACTGCAGATCATACCAACATGTTTAATCAACTGTTTATGCATTTATAGGGCAGAATTGTATGAAATTATGTTCTAAATATAAATTCTGCATAGTTCCATTGCTCATGAATGGAACTGAATGAGAGTGAATTATTTTTAAATACTTGTAATTGCAGTCGGAGCTGCAATTGGATTCTTCAACATGGGACTGAACCAAAGCAATCTTAAGTTTCTCCTTATCCCCTTTTTGAATTCACAGTCTTTACACACTTGATGGGCGTCACATTAAAGTTCCAATGGGGATCAAGAACGGGGCGAGTTATGTTGCTGTTGGAAAGGGAAAGTTTAAACCTGCTGCATACAGGTCAACAAAGTCAACCATCCGTCAAGAACAGCACGAATGAATGGTAAAGGCAAAAAAAAAAAAAAGATGACAAAAACCCTCTCTTTTTTTGCATTCACGTGATTCTCATGTGAAACACTTTTTTAATTCTGACATTGTTTTTACTCCCTACAGTAAAGTCAGTGCATCTGCTGTTCCAACAATGAAACCTCCAATGGAAGTGGTGAGTTCACTTTGTTTTGATTTCATCCTGTTTAACATTTTCTCCAGTAAATTTCCTCCAGGAAAGTGTTTTAGCACCTCATTAGTATCACAGCTAAAAATGTTGATCAAGATCAGGCTCTGAATTCAGTAGAATATATATATATATATATATATATATATATATATATATATATATATATATATATACGAGGTCTGTCCATAAAGTATAGGTCCTTTTTATTTTTTTCAAAAACTATATGGATTTCATTCATATGTTTTTACGTCAGACATGCTTGAACCCTCGTGCGCATGCGTGAGTTTTTCCACGCCTGTCGGTGACGTCATTCGCCTGTGAGCACTCCTTGTGGGAGGAGTCGTCCAGCCCCTCGTCGGAATTCCTTTGTCTGAGAAGTTGCTGAGAGACTGGCGCTTTGTTTGATCAAAATTTTTTCTAAACCTGTGAGACACATCGAAGTGGACACGGTTCGAAAAATTAAGCTGGTTTTCAGTGAAAATTTTAACGGCTGATGAGAGATTTTGAGGTGATACTGTCGCTTTAAGGACTTCCCACGGTGCGAGACGTCGCGCAGCGCTCTCAGGCGCCGTCGTCAGCCTGTTTCAAGCTGAAAACCTCCACATTTCAGGCTCTATTGATCCAGGACGTCGTGAGAGAACAGAGAAGTTTCAGAAGAAGTCGGTTTCAGCATTTTATCCGGATATTCCACTGTTAAAGGAGATTTTTTTAATGAAAGACGTGCGGGCGGATTGCAGCGTCGGCTCGCAGCCGCCGCGACGCTCCGCCACAGGAAAAACACCTCTGTTGGAAGCCTTAAGGACAAGTTGGAACATGTCCAGCTGTTAAACAATTTCTCATATACTCACTCCACTGAAAGCCATCAAAAGCCGCCTGGATTTTACAAATGGTTATCAACACGGAGGTGTTTTTCCTGTGCCGCCGCACCGCGGCTGCGTCCCGACGTCTCCCGTGGGAAGTCCTTAAAGCGACAGAATCACCTCAAAATCTCTCATCAGCCGTTAAATTTTCACTGAAAACCAGCTTAATTTTCGAACCGTGTCCACTTCGATGTGTCTCACAGGTTTAGAAAAAATTTTGATCAAACAAAGCGCCAGTCTCTCAGCAACTTCTCAGACAAAGGAATTCCGACGAGGGGCTGGACGACTCCTCCCACAAGGAGTGCTCACAGGCGAATGACGTCACCGACAGGCGTGGAAAAACTCACGCATGCGCACGAGGGTTCAAGCATGTCTGACGTAAAAACATATGAATGAAATCCATATAGTTTTTGAAAAAAATAAAAAGGACCTATACTTTATTGACAGACCTCGTATATATATATATATATATATATATATATATATATATATATATATATATATATATATATATATATATATATATATATATATATATTACACACACAATAAGGTTTCTTTTGTTTTTTTCTTTTTTTTCATCATGGGTGATATTTGTGAAGGGTGTAATATTCCAGCCAAGTCTCAGGTTTTTTTTGTTGTCCTCCTGTCACAAAATGATTAAAAGTTTTGTGACAGGGTTTTTTTTTAACTCAGTATTAATAACTCTACTCCTACCCCCAACCCTAACACAGAGAAAAAGTGCACAACAGCACATTTCCAGTTCGACTGAATAGTTTTAAACCTACTTTAAAATGGGCTGCAGATGACCGGTCTCATTGTGGACCTGCAGTCTTTGTTCATTCAGAAATTTGTATGCAAGGACTGTCGAAAAGCCCGATTTAGGTGCACTGTGGACACATGGCTGTAGTGGAGGCAACAGGTGTTAATGCAACTGCCACAATAGTCACTACACCTCCTGTGTAATATGCATGCTATATGCATGCTGATTTGTATCCTCTTCAGAAAACTGCTTGCTTCTGAAGACACCATCTCAAGATTAAGCATTTGGTGCATGTGTGTGTAATGGTTACAGGCACAATTCTGATTGGCTGATATTATGTTATGCCCACAACATACCCATGACTATTTAGGCAACTTAATCCAGCTGCTTCGTGCCCAGCACCTTGTTTTCACCAATACAAAACTACTGAACAGTGGAAGATGAGAGATCGTGTTTACTTTGTCTGCAGGACGACAAGATCAAGGAGAAGAAGGATGACATTTGGATACATCCCCCAAGTTCCCAAGTGTCCTCCCCCCATCAATCAGATGTGGAGACGTCTTCACCTGCATTGTCATACAAAGATGTAAGTGCACTCACTATGCGTTTCATGCTCTGTATTTTCTGTCGCATAAGTTTCAACAGTTTGAGCTCAGACCAGAAAGAAACACTGCAAATATGCAGCACATACAGATACATGGACTGTTCATCATGTAGAAATAGATTGAGTGAATGTAGCTGTACATGCAGAAAGAGAACACATGACTAAGACAGAAGTGAGTTTTTTAGCAGAGATGCACAACAGCATGTACTCAGATTTGATGCCATTTCTTCTGGTTATGTTCTGATGCTCCTAATTTTACAACCAACACTGAAGTCAAAGAAGAATGAGTGAGGACTCAGAGGAGACGTGCACCTAATTGTTCTTTTTGTTTCTCTGGCTAGGTTGCTGAATCTGGTTGTCAAGAAGAACCTGACATCCAAGAATCAGAGCAAATCAAGAAGAACATTGTTAAACAGCAGAAGATCTGCCCACCAACACGTAAGTAGAGTTCTGCAGAAGAAACCTGCTAGATTTTGGATGCAGTGGTGACATCACGTGTAGTGCTGCATATGTGTGCACAGACATGATGGGTGTAATAGATGCCAGACTTGGTCCTAGTGTGCACTGGAAACACCCCTCCTTTCTCTTGTGACCTCTTTTTAAACATGGCTCCTGTATTCTTCACCATCTTATTCATTTGACCTTTGACTTTTTTTCCTCCTCGTCTCCTCTTTACCCGTTTCACTGTTTCTCTTTCTGCCTCCTCAGGTAAGGATGAGATCGTCATAGAGCTGCTGGAGCAGTGCTCAGAGGTTTATGACTTTTACGGTGACCCAGAAACGTACTTCCTCGATTGTCAGATGAAGGAGATGATGCTGAATCAACTGTCTTCCTACATCACAGACAAAAGGACCATCATCTCAGAGTGTCTATACCCAGAGATTGTGAGCATGGTCAGTACAGCCGAGGATTACAAATTTACTGTTGTTCAATGGAGATTTTGCTCCTCTGCAGATTGTATTCTAAGACTGAGGATCACCTCAAAATCAATTAGAAATCAAAAATGACTGTTGTTGTATATTTTTGTCAGTTGAATATTGAAAAAATAACTTTGACCTTTTTTTCTCACAGTGTGCTGCACACACGTTCAGGGCGTTGAGTCCATCCTCTAATCCTCCTGCTGCAGAGTTTCTTTCACAAAGTGAAGAACCCAAGCTGGATCCTGCATGGCCACAAATCCAGGTTGGTCACTATAATACAACTTTTAATACTTTCATTTTCTGCAATATATCCATAAAGGTACTACTGAGCAAATGATATGATAAGATCTTTAAAATATGTCAAATTCAAACGAGGGGGGCCTCGATCCTTCACTGGATTATGCTCTCAAAATTAAAGTTTTTCAGTTTAGAATGTAAATACACACTGACTGGCCACTTCATAAGGTACACCTTATAAGTATCGGGTTGGACTCATTTTTACCTTCAGAACAGTTTAAATACTTTGTGCCACACATTCAACATATGTACTGTATAGGGGTGGAACGATACATTTGCTTCACGATTTGAAACATAACATGATACATAATGACATCATTGTTCTCACTAATTAGAAAGTAATCTGTGGTGAATGTTTGAACTTTAAAGGAACAAATTACTCTGAAGTACAAATTCTAAACCTTGATGTTATGCTTCATATTTGTATATTATTTTATATGAACATCAGACACATTGACACAAGTGTTTTTCATTTCATTCCCAGAACTCATTCCTTTATCTTTGTGTGTTTCTTTTACAGCTGGTCTATGAGTTTTTTCCAGACGTTTCTAGAAGCTCCAAGCTTTCAGGTGGAGATTGCAGAAAAATACATTGGCAAGGAATTTGTCACGCAGGTAAGAACAGCATATTGTCACATCTTTGGAATATATTTGCATGAAAAATATGCAAGGTTGCATGCCAGTGCACAGATCAAATTTGTGCAAGTGTCAAGGTGCCTTTACAAGTTTGTTCCAAAGCAACAAAGAATGACTGGTTTTCCATAATATGTTTCATATAATGAGTAACTTTTCTTGCATTGCAGCTCTTACAGCAGTTTGTTAGTGAAGATCCCAGAGAGAGGGAGTGGCTCCAAGTGACAGTCAAGAGCATCTACAGTATCTTCCCTGGACTGCAAGGATTCATTCTCTGTGGGTTCTGTGATATTTGCTTCAGGTCAGTGTTGTTGTTTTTCAAACAGGCTGAAATGACACCATGGATGATTTGTCTTATTGATGGATGCTCACTCCAATTATAATGAAGTGCTTTGAAAGGACACTCTTAACTTAAAATGTCTGAATGTTTTTGTTTCCAAAGGTTTGTGGACAAGAAGTGGCAGCCCACTGGTATCGCCAAACTCCTGGAAGTCATGGAAGGGTATGGAGTGTTATTTTCAGAAACAAAAATGAAATATGTTAATGATTTTTTTAATGTAGTTATTATATCAGATTCAGTGATTCGCTGTAATTTTGCTGTTACATCTATTTATCCTTTGATCAACACACAGAGGAACAAATGAAGCTCACAGCTGATGGCTGTAATTGCTTCCCAGCCATTTATTCAAGCTAAACATGTTTTTTAAAAATCAGACACCCTGATTTTTTTTTTTGTTTTTTGTATCCCACTGGATCATAAAAATCACATTGCGCCTCCACTGATTGAAGAAGACCTGGTTTTCTTCTGGAGAGTTTTGGTGCCCCTCCACAAACCAAACACACTCCATCTGTACCATGAACAGGTAATATGTACAGAAACTGTCCACCATCTCTCTGCTCCCCTGAAGCTTTACCTTCATCTCTGCATGTAAATTCACATGGTTTGACACTCAGTGTTCTTCTTTCTGCACTTTGCAGCTGGTCAGGTGTATTGTCCACTTTTTGGTGAAGGAAGCAACTCTAACTCTAATTAACATGGTTGTCTTACTTTTCCATCCCAACAGCTGGTGCTCTATCTGTTGAAGCACTGGCCAAAGACGTGCACTTGTAAAGAGCTGCTGTTCATCAAAGAGCTGGAGGAAATTCTCGAGTGCATCTATACCTCTGAATTCAAGTTGGTTCAGGAGCCTCTCTTCAAGCAGCTGGCCCGATGCCTCTCCGGCTCAAATCATGTGGTAACTGATGACAGATCATCAACTTTGCCTTTGGAACTTATGACTGTTCCCTATCAGGGAGCTCTTTCAGTTTTGGTGTCAGTGTGTGTTGTCTTGACTGAGACATCTGTTCTTTTTAGGTGGCAAAGGCAGCACTGCAGTTCTGCATAAAGAAGCATATCACACGTTTTATCTGTGTCAATGCAGAGGAGATCCTGCCCATTGTGCTGCCTGCCCTGTACCAGTGTTCAAACAGCCAGCTATATGAGTAAGATACTGGACTGAAGCTGTGCAAATATCCTGACACATTTAATTTTCTCATATTTACTCAAATAATTTTACTGATTTTTTAATGGATTCAAACAGTTCTACTCTATGGATTTCTTTACTCCTGTTTGATGCTGAGGTCAACTGACAGTCACCTGTCTTTGTTATGGACTGAGTTTTATTTGTGTGGGTTCACAGGTTTGTCAAGCACATCCTGACTGATTTTCTGCCACAGCTGCTCATGATGAATCCTGAGCTGTTTGCACACTGCATAGAGCAGATCCTGACTACAAGACGGAAGTATGTGTTCAATATCTGTAATTACATCATGCAATTTAGTTTTAGGCAGCAGCTCAGTTTTTGTTGTGGTGGTGCAGAACAAAACAGTGACGTCACATTTGACACCTTTTTTTTAACAGAGAGCAGCTGAGGTCCAAAGCAAGTGAAAAGATGTGGATGAAGATCAAGGCACTCGCTAAGTCCAAAACACAGGTGAGCAGTGTGTAAAATGACATAAATACATCTGAATGTAATATCATGTGTGCTGTGTGCATGTTTTTAACCGGGTATTCATAATGTTGCCTCTATGTTGATTTCAGAAGACCACACAAGGATGAAGACCATCCCCGAGGCTGTGATTCATCACATCCAGCACACAGAGCACAAAATAAAAGCAAAATAAATTAAATTTTGCACACCAAATTATTGTTTTTCATTATTTTGAAGATGTCTGTTCTACAGTCATTCTGCCCCAGAAAAAGAACAATTCAAATAAATTCCTGACGGCCCAATATCATGACATTCATGAGTGTTCCTCAAATTCGGGTCCTTTACCAGAGGCCTGGGAGTTTGAGGGTTTGGCGCAGTATCTTAGCTGTTTCTACAACTGCACTCTTCTGGACAGACACCTCTGATGTTGTACCTGAAATCTGAGCCACTCTTCCATTTTAGGAGTTACAGCTGCGAGTGTTCCTATTACCACTGGGACCACTTTGGACTTTATTAATTTGCATGCAGTGTGACTGCGCACACTGCATGCAAATTAAACTGTATGAGTCCCTGTCTGTGATTGGCTGATGGTTTCATGTGCAGAAACAAAGCTGTGTGTTGTCATGGGACCTTTTCTGCATGAACGACACACTGAAATTGTCTCGTCTTTTCCAGCCCCGACGCTTTTCTTATGCGCACAGAATCGTGTATTTGACACACGTTCTGTGCATCTAAACACTTTTTTTTTTTTTACTCAGCTTTGAGCAGGGTGAAATTATTAGACCGTTTCACATTTAATGTATTACTCCACATCCGGCTCTCCCCGTCCACACCAGCAGCTCAAAGCTGTGTAAAAACAAACAAAAACAAAAAAACAGTGGCACTGCTCTCGTTGGAGCGACAACACACAGAATGTGTCTCTTCCCAGATAGATCTCTTTCAGTCCAGCTTCTTGTTCTGACTATAACACAAAGTTAACACTCAAGTCTTTAATCGCCAACTGTAAATGATAATCAAACCATTTGTATCTTTCTGAACTCTTCTGCATCAAACTCCACTGTGTCAATGTTTACAGTGTACTTTAGCAATAAGAGGTGAAGTTCATAAACCAAGTTTCTTACATATTTATTAAGGCCACTGTTAAAACTTCAGTTATCTTTATAATTTTATTACTAGCAAATTTTAGAATTAATTTCTGAGATATTCTCATTATCTCACAGGAATATATCACAATTATCTGGGAACTACTTTTTGTGCAGGAATTCATCAAGCACGCCGGCCGCGGGGGCGTATGAACACAGAATATCCAGAAACTGGACAGTTGTTTGGCCATAACGAGAGCATCCACTTTTAGCATGTCATAAGCTAAACTTTTCCCAGATAGATCTCTTTCAGTCCAGCTTCTTGTTTTGACTTTAACACTAAGTTAACACCCAAGTCTTTAATCGCCAACTGTAAATAGTAATCAAACCATTTGTATCTTTCTGAACTTTTCTGCATCAAACTCCATCGTGTCAATGCTAACAATGTGCTTGAGCAATAACAGGTGAAGCTGCACATAAACTTTAAATTTCTTAAATATTTATTACGACCACTCTTAAAACTTCAGTTATCTTTGTAATTTTATTACTGATACATTTTAGAATTAATTTAGATGAGATTTACTCATTATCCCAGAGGAATATATTGCAATTATCTGGGAACTACTTTTTGCGCAGGAATTCATCAAGCATGTCGGCTGCGGGCCAACTAACTAAGCTAAGCTAGTGGAGCTCGTGAGAGTGTGGTCAATAATGGCTGAGGGTGAGAGGAAGTCACGTACGGACGACAGTGCCGAAATAGGTAAATTTAAACTAAAGCCTGGTTCACACGACAGGATTTTAATATTATCTTTAGGTTTCCAAAACCTGAGAGACCACATACGTGAAGATAAAAAATCATGGATCTAAAAGGTTTGGTCGTACAGTGTGTGGTGTCCAGCCACACGGTAATAACAACAACATCACACATGAACAGATTTCACACATGAACATTTACAGTTCAGACAGGAAATCTCGCAAAAATCTCTCGAGATTAAACGTGACTTCAGAGTAAACAAACGGAGGTACTTTGTGGACTATTTAAAACAGAGGGAATAAACTATACAAAAAGAAAAAGACAAGGCGTTCTTTAAAGAAGTGGAGACAGCGCGACCACCGGACCTTCTGGTAAGTCAGAACAGCTGTTTTGATTTTATTTTCCACTCCGTATGTCCGTCACCTCGCTTTCTGATTGGCTACACGTCACATTCAGCAGGCTGCGTGGTCGGAGGACACAACACACACTGCGATATCGGGCCAAAAAAAACATGTTGAATATCCCCGATTTGCGATCGGAGCGCTCCTGACGCCCTTCCGAGCAGATCAGAGCGCTCTGAACACACCACGTGGCAGGAATATCTGATAAGATTATCTTTGACGTCATCACGATTGTCAGGGCGTCCTTAAGATTGTCAGAAGGGGAACATCGGGTCCGATATCGGCCTAATTATCCTGCCGTGTGAACCCGGCTTAACATACGAAAGTATTGATGTGGATTCTGATACAGAATTACTCAATGCAGTTGACAAGATGGAGAAATCTGTGTCTGCTCACAGAATTTCCAGTTTGGCACGAAGATGCTATTGCTTCAGTTGATGGCTTACAATGGGCCTCGACAGTAAACCTAAAAGTAAACCGTGCAAGCGATGGAATTAGATTAGAATTGGAATAACTCCCTTGTGTCTGATGATGTGTGGACGTTCGTGCTGTTATGGGTTGCTGCGGAGCCACGTCACTTCCGGCAAGGTGGTGAATCTGATGGCGAGAATAAGCGACTTCTGCATTACAAGTACGCATGCGTGGCAGTTGGTGGCTATCGGGACAAACAAAGCCATGTGCGTAGCTGTCAGTTCCGGAAGCCTATTGCATTTACAAGATAAAAAAAAAACTAAAACATTTGACCGCTGATCGCGATGTTGTAATTATTAGATCTTTTCTCGTAATTACGAGATAAGGCTATTTTTATGTTTTTTTTAATTTATTGTGTGTGTGTGTAATCACTTCCATACAATGTGCTTCCATACTTCCAGTCCCTCTGTAAAGACAAGTTTTAGAATTCCCCACTCATAATCGAAAATCGGCCAATTTGTAACCTTTGACACTGCACTGTGATTGACACCACGGTGCACTCAAAGTGTGGATTTCCCCTTAAACTGTTCCTGGATGAATGAAACTCCTCCAGCGAGGCGGGGCACTGGGCTGGGCATCAGCTGGCAGGTGCCGCTGATCAGCTGGACGGATCTGAGAAGTGGAGGCAAGGCAAAAATCAACATACGTAATACGGGGACTCACACAGTTTAATGTGCATGCAGTGTGACTGCACATTAAACTGTGTGAGTCCCTGTCTGTGATTGGTTGATGGTTTCATGTGCAGAAACAAAGCTGTGTGTTGTCATCGGACCTTTTTTGCATGAACGACACACTGAAAATTTTCTCGTCTTTTCCAGCCCCGACGCTTGTCTCATGCGCACAGAATTGCGTATTTGACACACGTTCTGCGCATCTAAACACTGTTTTTTTACACAGCTTTGAGCAGGGTGAAATTATTAGACCGTTTCACATTTAATGTATTACTCCACATCTGGCTTTCACCTTAAACTGGATTTCCCCTTAAACTGTTCCTGGATGAATGAATTTAAATTTAAATACCTGATCTTTTCTTATAATTACGAGATCCTGATGTCGTAATTATGAGATCTTTTCTCGTAATTACGAGATCAGAGACAATTTTTTTTAATTCAGTGAAGGCAATATGCTTCCGTAACAACAAAGAAATGCCATTTACCACACACAGTAGTGAATTATATTACACTGACTATGTGTCTGACGTCAAGCATGTACATTTGTTTGTCCCGATACCTTGCCATCAGTCCCCGCGCGCCCAAGATGCTGAAGTGACTTATCTGAACTTCCGTGACTGGCCTCCCAATGAAAATAAGCTTGGGCTGCATAAGGGTTTTCAGCATCTAGGGCGCCATTGTGCCACAATTCCAAGCTTATTATTGCTGAAAAGGGGAGAATTTACGCTTTCTTTTGATGGAAAAACTTTAATATTGATGCAGCTTTAAGGGACCTGGGTCAGATTTGGGCAAGCATACATTTCATGGCCTGTGGAACGATCCTGGGTATAGACCCAATTAACCAGGCTTGTTTTCAACTAAAACCCTGCTAGATCTTACCATTCATGGCCTCTGTGGAAAGCTCACAGTCTGGGTTTTAATTTGGTGTCTTGCAAAGAGCTGAAGAAGACACATGGAGCGGGGACAGGGCTGCAGAATTCAAACCCTTTGACCTGAGACGCCTGAAATAGTTTGAAAATTGACCAGATTTACAGGCTGATTTTAGCCACAGTGTTTGTGCCATAATTACAAGCATATTTTTGCTGGAAAGGTCAGAATTTAAGCTTTCATTTGTTCTAAAATACTTGAATATTGAAGCAGCTTTAAGGGACCTGGGTCAGATTTGGACAAGCATTTCATGGCCTATGGAAAACCTGCTTGATCTAACCATTTTTGGCCTTTATAGAAAGCTCACAGTCTGGGCTTTAATTTGGTGTCTTGCAAGGAGCTGAAGAAGACATGTGGAGGGGACAGGGCTGCAGATTTCAAACCCTTTGACCTGAGATGCCTGAAACAGTTTGAAAATTGATCACACTTACTGGCTGATTTTAGGAACACTGTTTGCACCACAATTCCAAGCTTATTGTTGCTGGAAAGGGCAGAATTTACACTTTCATATGATGTAAAATACTTGAATTTCAATTTATTTCAATTTCAATTTATTTTCATTTTTATAGTGCCAAATCACAACAGAGTTGCCTCAAAGCGCTTCACACAGGTAAGGTCTAATCTTACCAACCCCCAGAGCAACAGTGGTAAGGAAAAACTCCCTCTGAGGAAGAAACCTCAAGCAGACCAGACTCAAAGGGGAGACCCCCTGCTTGGGCCATGCTACAAACATAAATTACAGAACAATTCACAGAACAATTCATGGACGAATATACAAAAAATGCTACTGGCGCACACGACAGGAGGATCGCCAACATGAATACAACTCCCATCTCTGGATGGAGCTGCACCTTAAACAGAAAAAAAAAAAAACAGAATCAGGGATCAGAAAGACAAAAAATACGGTATAATTTGCCAGCATTAAACAACAAGAAAAACAGAGAAGTACTAAGGTTGATCGCTGGCCACTAGCCCTAAACTTCACTAAAAGATCCAGAATTTAGGTAAAGTTGAGGCCGCAGCCCGCTCCAATTACTAATAAATGAATTAAAAGAGTAAAAAGCGTAAAAGAAAACTGTACCATTATGCTAGCCATATGAAAGGGAAAATAAGTGCGTCTTAAGTCTGGACTTGAAAATCTCCACAGAATCTGACTGTTTTATTAATGCAGGGAGATTATTCCACAGAACAGGGCACGATAAGAGAAAGCTCTGTGACCCGCAGACTTCTTATTCACCTTAGGGACACAAAGTAGTCCTGCACCCTGAGAACGTAAACCCCGGGCCGGTACGTAAGGTTTAATTAGGTCAGCTAGGTAGGAAGGTGCCACACCATGAATAATTTTATAGGTTAGTAACAGAACCTTAAAATCTGATCTCACTGGGACAGGAAGCCAGTGAAGGGATGTCAAAATGGGTGTTATGTTGTTGAACTTTCTGCTTTGTGTCAAAAGTCTGGCTGCAGCATTTTGAACCAATTGGAGACTCCTAATGCTAGATTACAAGCTTATTGTTGTTGGAAAGGGCAGAATTTACGCTTTCATGTGATGTAAAATACTTGAATATTGACGCAGCTTTATGGGACCTGGGTTAGATTTGGTAAGCGCACATTTCATGGCCTGTGGAACCAACCTGGATATTGACCCATTTAACCAGGCTTTTTTGTTCAACTAAAACTCTACTTGATCTTACCATTTTTGGCCTCTATGGAAAGCTCACAGAGAGGGTTTTAATTTGGTGTTTTCAAAAGAGCTGAAGAAGACACGTGGAGATGACAGGACTGCAGAATTCAAACCCTTTGACCTGAGACGCCTGAAAAAGTTTGAAATTTGACCACACGTACTGGCTGATTTTAAGAACACTGTTTGAATCAGAATCAGAAGAAGTTTATTGCCATTGCCAGTGAACAGGATTCACAGACTAGGAATTTGCTTCAGTACAATGGTGCAACATTAAGAAGAGATAAAATGCTAAGATAAAATATAACATATGTGTCAAAATAAGATAAAATCTAAGATAAAAAAAAGAAATATGAAATATGAAAGGCTGTGTGCAACAGAAAAACAGAGAAACAGAAAAAACAGTGCAGTGGGAGGAGTGCAATTAAAAACCAAAGTACATTGTCTAAAGTGACCCGTGATAAGATGATAAAGTGACAGTAAAGTGCCACAATTACAAGCTTATTGTTGCTGGAAAGGGCAGAATTTAAGGTTTCATTTTATGTAAAATACTTGAATATTGATGCAGCTTTCAGGGACCTGAGTCAGATTTGGACAAGCGCACATTTCATTGCCTGTGGAACCATCATGGCAATAGACCCATTTAACCAGGCTTTTTTCAAATAAAGCGCCGCTTTATCTTACGATTCTTCACTTCTATGGAAAGCTCACAAAGTATGAGATCACTCACATTTTACAGAATACAGAAGCAGCAATTAATTTTGAACAGTACAATCATTCAACTGTACATTACTGATCAGTATAGTTCAAACATAAATGTACAAACCCTTTGATTATAAACAGAGGCAACAACAATATTATTTGCATTACACATCTTGACCTCATGACCTTTAAACATATCATGAAACATCATGTCAGGCACTAGTCATGACTTTATTAACCCTCTGGGGTCTGAGGGCATTTTTTGGACAGTTCACTTGCCTGGCATAAATGTTTTATTATTGCTGTTAACAGCTCTCCCTGCATCCCACAATCAAATTTTATGTCTCTTTTTTTTCAGGACAACCTGTGGTTTCAGAATATATATGTTTTGTTCTGTTTTATAAGAGTAATAAAGGTTTACAATCAAAAATAGGCAAGGAAAAAATAATTTTCCACATACATTTACTCAAAACACACAGCAAACTATAATAAACAACTGTTTTGACACTTTATAAAGGTAATTTGAGGTCTTGTGTGAAAGGCTGTACAACAGAAAGGTTCAAACAATAAACACAAATGCACATTTTAAACAATATATACAAAATGGCCTTTGCGTTTTGTTGTCCATTGATATGGTAAACAAGTGCTTTACGCAGAGAAAGCAACAGAGTTATCCAGTAACATCCACATGCAAACTAGTGGAGTAATCCTGATAGTTACACACTCTTTGTTTGAGCATGTGAGATTGTCATCAGAGGCTCTCTGTGTGCTCCTGCTTTCACTGATCGCTGTGCGTAATGGCGCAGGGCACACTGAGTATGTACTAATAGTATGTACTCATTGGAGCACCCAGGGGGCTATTCAAACGGGCCAACGAGTAACATATCACTCCGATGGCTGGCTCGAAAGTACGTGGAGTTAACTTCTCGGCCAAAAAAAAGTAAGTTTCTATCTCATATCATTCAAAAGTTATTTATAATTTAGTAAAACTTGGTCTTAGCCGTCGTATACGACGGCGTCGGCCCCAGAGGGTTAAAAATGGTCAGTGTCTGACATGTTTTAAACCAACATGTTACACCCTACTTAAGCATATGTTATTTATGAAAACGTAAAACCAAAACACTTTTCTGATTTGAGAGTCAACACACCTGTCAGAAGTTCTGCATGTTCAATAAAATTCACCATAAGCACATATTTCAATCATTAATCAAACCGTATAAAAGTGTATCATTTTAAAACCATCATAAATCAGTTGAACACCCATCAACGCATAGGCATACACATATTCATTCATTTGACATCATGATAAAACCCTTAAACACATTATGGCACAAGTATACACTCTATTCAGCTTCATTTATTCAATACAGTACCTAGTTCATTTAAACCTGCATGGTGTACATACTTCTAAACATTTATTACTGTTTGAAAATAAGGAAGACAAAAACTTTTATTCGGTTTGGTAAGTTTTAGCATTATTAGCATGCAAAGCTAATTATGAGTAAAATAGCATATATTTTCATTTATTCTTTACACTGCACAATTAAAAGTGAAGCGGGGGGGTCGGGTGGTTATGGTTAGGGTTGGGGGTAGGAGTAGGGTTAGACCTTAAACAGGCAACGTGCACCAGGAGATACACACTCTTTAACATCCTGTAGGAGGTTTGCTGGGATGTTTTCACAAATAAAGTTAGCATTTGTCAAAAGTCTTGTCTGATATTATCATGTAGATCACATGATTTGGTTCAGGCTATCTTTCATCGTTTTGTCAGCCTGATCAGAAAAAATCATGGCCACCAGTGGTGGAGAACCTGCTTCTTTTGGGGTAAGTAATCATGTATTGTTCCTACTTATTTTCAATAAAACAAAAATATAAATTCCAAAAATGAATTAGGACATTTGTCTAAACATTCCGATGAAGAAAAAATGTTCCAACTGTGTTTGTGGTGTTACTTAGCAGCTTTTGAAATGTATGTATCCCCTAAGATACGTTGCCAGATTAGGGGTAGAAATTTGAGAGTGAGAACAAGTTCTCAATAGATGAAATGATGGTCCCTTACAAAAGGAACAAAGGCTGGATCTCTGCGACAGTATCTCCCAAGCAAACTTCACCACTGGGGCTTCAAGATATTCATTCAAGCAGGTGTGTCTGGGATAGTGTATGACTTCCTGACATACAAAGAGCACATTTTGCACAAGTCAGGGTCCAGCTAAAGAACTTGGAATTGAAGCGAATGTTGTCATTCAACTCTGTAAGACCATCAAGAATCCATGGGAGTGTCTACTTTGACAATTTTTCACCTCCCTTCCACTCATTGTGCATCGGAAGGAGTCCCTTGGTTTGCGATGTCTGGGAACCATCCACAAGAACAAGCTTAAAGGATGCACACAAGGATGACCGTGCTCTGCTGAGGCAAGGAAGGGGCAGCTATGACTACAGGATGGATAATGAGGCAGAAGTGACTGTTATAAAATGGTCTGACCTTAGCTAGCTCTTGTGCTGCAATCAGTCCTCTCAAGAAAGTCAGGTGTTTTTCCAGAGAGGAAAGAAGAGTTGCTGTTCCCTGTCCAAACATTGTGTCACAGTACAATATTCACATGGTAGGAGTTGACCTTGCTGACATGATGGTGGCCTTGTACCGCACCCCTTCAAAGTCTCACCGGTGGTACCTGTGCCTCTTTTGGCAAATCGCGGATATAGCCAGCAATAATGGATGGCTGCTGTATCGCCAAGATGCCAAAAGCGTTGGTGTGCAAAAGCACAAAAAGCTCAAGGAATTCAGGCTGGAGATTGCAGATGCCCTTATCCACAGTGGAAAGAAGAAGGGAAGGCCTTCCAAGGGAGGGGAGGAGAATGTGCACAGCCCCACGTGATTCATACCAAGACCCATGGTTGATGTCCGCCATGATCAAGTGGATCACTTCCCAGCTTACACAGAAGGTGCAGGCTTTGCCCGGATGGACAGACAAAAATCTACTGCACAAAATGTGGTGTTCGTTTGTGCATCGTCACTGGAAAAAACACATGCAACTGCTTCCAAGCATTTATGAGATTGCTTTGATATGAGATTGGTAAAAATAAATAAAATCAACATTGAAAGTGCTATGTGTAATGCAAATGAACAAGTAACAATTTATAATATATCTTCATCAAATTGAACATTTATATGTTTATCATTTGGGCTCCGTTTATACCTCAATAGTGCAACGTGTCCTGGGAGATACAACTCATAAAATCCAGTATTTTGAATATATATGTATATTTTGAATGTGGGAATATTTTTCTTATGGCCTAAAGAGATGAGTGATAACATTGAATTATTCTTTGCAACCGATTTTCCACTCCTGCCTATTTTAGGGTTAAAGTGACCACTGGTGGGGTCGCGGTCGTCACGTTGGGAACCTGCATGACCACAGCCTGAGCGATTAATAAGGCAGCACCATAGAAACGAGCGGACCAATAGAGAAGCAAGTAGATTCTCATCCACAGGAATGTCATTTTTCTCTCTGCCCCTCTGAAGGCGTCCACAGGTCCAACAATCTATTTGTAGATATTTCAAAAGCTCCCGAATGTTTGGATTAAAAAACATTTCAAAATAGCACACAAAAGGTGAGTTTATTCTAACGTTAGATCATTTAATACCGAGCCATCTGTGCTTTATTACTTAATAATAAATGGATTATTTTTTATTGATTTACGTTTCTTTGTACCATCATTTATAACTGTGTGAGAACTGATTCTTTATAAACCGCATTTTTTAAACCCCATGAACGTCCTAACAGCGCGTCACTTTTCAACAATTAATTTGTTTATTCTTTTTTTTAATTATTGTACTGTTTGTTTGTTTTTGTTTTTCTTTCTGTGTGTGTTTTTGTATATTGTGGGTTATATGTGTCACAAAGAGACTTTATGTCCAGGTGCAGACTTCTGGTTTCAGACGAGAGCCGGCCTGTTAATAAAATATCTTTGTTCAGGACAGAACACAAACACAGAGCAGCAGTCACAAGGCCACTGCTCCTGGATTTGTTTCCGTTCTGATCTGTGTGCAGCTGTCAGGAGGAGCTGCAGGGAGTCATGCTGTCTCTGAGCTGTGCTGATCCCTGGCCTCAAGGAGCCGGAGGAGGAGCAGGAGGTGAAGGAGCCTCTGGATGACAGCCTGACCAGCCTGCAGTGGCTTCAGGATTTCTCCATCCTGGATGCCAGTGTGGCTCAGCTGCCTGCATGCCAGTAGCTGCTGGGACCGGGGTCACAGCCACCTGCGGCACGCTTACCACACCCGGAAAGCCCACAGCCGGATGCAGGTCCTGACGAGCATTGTGGCACACGGCCACTGTTCCGATAACGTGGTCTACAAAACCAACGCGCACATCAAGCCGCCGTACTCGTACGCCATGCTCATCAGCATGGCCATGCAGGCCAGCAAGATGAGCAAGATCACACTGTCCTGCATCTACCTGCTCAGAGACTATCATTTGAAGCTATATCATAATTGGTATTTTAAGAGGAGGAGTCATTATGTAATCCTGGAGTACCAATTCATTTTATCATTGCTTAGTTTCACAGACTTCTGAAATAAAAGTTAGCTGCTTTTTTTTTCCCCATGTCTTTTTCATGTAACGTCCATCATGCTCTTAATTTGGGGTAAAGTGCCAGACACAGAGATGACTAGATCTATTTTCTCCTCCCCTCGAACAAGCTCAGACCTAAACTAGTACCCCACAAAAGATTAGGTTCCTTGGGGTACAACTTTAGATGTGAGAGTACTTCGAAAGGCCCCAAATCACTCTGAATGTAATGTCCATCACCGTGGAATTGTCCTTCAGGCAATCTGTCTCTGTCCTTGGACAAGACACTTCATCACTACTGTTGTACATGTGACATAGTGGTGTGCCTTCCATGGGGAGTTGAAGACTCTCATCTTCTTCTCGCTGCAGTAAATGGGGAGAATTATCAGCCTGATGTTGAAGATATATATTAGGACTGCAACAAACGATTAATTGGATCATCGATGAATCTGATGGGGTTTCGACACGATTAATCGATTAATCGGATTAGCGGGGAATTTTTTAAAAATGTGTGAGGAAAACAATTTTTCTCTCCTTCCATCACTTTACTTAACCACAGAACATTATTTGAAAACTTAAAATACTTGAAAATCAACAAATCGTCAAATGTCCCTTGGCTGTTGAAATATAAAATAATAAAGAATAAAACAGTTTACAATAAAGAACAAAAACAATTATTTCAAATGACATTGCTTTATCAAAGTGCTGAGTTGCCATAAAACAACATTGAAACATATAAATGTTATAAAATATATGGTGAAAAAAGAGGTATTTTTGTTGCTGCAAATGAGCAATTAGCATAACCACTTAACCATAAAACCTAAATCAAAAACTGTAGCCTGACTCATTATATGTGCAACATTCTCTGTATAACTTGTAAACTATGTGGTCATTTCACAATGATACATGTGACTCATGTCTCTCTCTCTAAAATTGTATTGTAGCATTATTAGTTATTATTACTATTATTATTGTTGCTATTATTATTAATATATAAATAAAAATAAATTAAAAAAACATAATTTATAATACATTTGACTCTTTTATGACAACAAACTGCTGAGCCATTAATTATTATACAGAAAACAAATGCACAAACATGCTGAAATGCCAGCAGCTTAATGCTAACTTTAACATTGAAAACGCCACAGACATGCTTATGCGTTAGCATCGGCGTTAGCATAAAATACATCTATCAACTGTTTCAGAAGACCATAACAGGTCAGTTTAACATAAAAAAGGTAAATATTCCTCACAGACATATGCTCTTTAGGGTTTAGGGTGGAGAAAAATTAAGATAAAGCGAAATAAAACAAATGAAATCAACGAAGCAGCAGCTCGAAGCACTCCATTGGTTCAAGATTCGAAGCAAAGCTCGGTTGATTATACGGAAGAAACAAAACATTTGAGGTAAAACAAAGTTATTTAGCAACTAATCAATGACTAAATTAGTTGACAACTATTTTAATAATGGATTTTAATCGCTTAACTCGATTATTTGTTTCAGCTCTAATATATATTATTTTGCTCATAATTAGCTTTGCATGCTAACAATGCTAAAAGTTATCACATTGAATAGAATGCTTGGTGTTCATTATTTTGGAAAGTAACAGATGTTTAGAAGTATGTGCACGGTGCCAGATCCAACGAACTAGGTACTGTATGGATTGAATAAAGGTGATTTTTAGGCCCCGGTGTGATATTTTTGCTATAATGTGCTTAAGGGATTTATTGTGATGCCAAATGAATGAAAAAGTGTATGCTTATGTTTTGATGGGTGTTTAATTGATTGATGATTTTGAAATGGTATAATATTATATGGTTTGATTAAGGATTGTAATATGTGCTTATGATGAATTGCACTGACCATGTGTAACTGCTGACATGTGTTGTTGACTTCCTATAGGTAAGCCTGGCATTGACCACTTTGAATAAAGTCATTATTTGATGCCGACATGATGCTTATGCTATAATATGTTTAAAGATCTTATGCTTTGTTAAACTACACATAATCCTTTGGAAATGCTTTGGATGATTTATCATGTAAGTTGGAATAATGTTTCATTATTATTAATTGTTCAAATGTGTTATTGCTGTTGAATGAACTGTGAGTGACCTTTTTCTGCTGACTCCCTGTGGAAATATTTGACTCTCCTGACATAGGAACTGAAACTTTCGTCTGTGCTGATATTAGAACTGTGGTTTCTCGCTGTCTGTACAATGGCGCACTAAAATTGAAGACACCTCCATATATGGACTGTTGAACAGGTTTAAACTGGTTTTAGGATCAGATGTCCAGCCAGACATCTGACTCAGCAATCCGTTTGCCCCAGACATCCCCCCCAGTGCCAATTAACACCCTGCATCAGTCCGCCATGTGAAGAGGTACGCCTCACTGCACTAGCACAGTAGAAGGGTGGCTGGTGGATCTCACATTGGACCATGTGAGCAATAAGTCCATAAATTCAGCAGCTGTGTAATTTTATCGTGTGTTGTCCGTTATATTTTCCGTGTGTCCTCCGTCTTGGTATTTCAATTGACAATTTCTGAACCAACGTCAATGATGGACCTCTGGTCCTCATTTAAAACATTCTATCTTAAATCAGTGGAGCAGAAAAACCAAAAAGGGGAGGAGAAAATCCTGACGTCAATTTTGACAGAAATGCAGGAAGGTGAAAATCCTAAATGGCCTGATGTGGGTGCTATTATCACCAGACAGAAATTACTTGCTGTTCTAGAAGATCAGTACAGGATAGTTTTAGTTGATAAAGCAGAGGCGCTTAAAGCTCGAGAACAGGACAAAAGCCTGATTAAAGCCCAAACTGTGAAGGCATTAAAAGATGCTGAGAAAAGATATATCCATTACCATCGTGCTGTGATTCAGATGCGTGCATGTCAAAACTGGGAGGAAGCAGTGCAGGAGAGGAAAAACTCAAAAAAAAGATGCAGATCAAAGTAAAGATCAAAGTGTAACAACTGATGCTGAACAACCTAATGATGAAATTAAGTCACCAATTAAAGGAGAAATCATCCCTCTGGTGGAGGGGAAAGGCATGTACCCCTCCCTAGAGGAATGTGAACAGCCACCACCTTACAATAATGCGGTTGTCCAAAATCCACCACGGGTGCCACCTGGTCACTTCCAGGCTCCATTAGTAATGATTAGAACAGGCATGATGGATTGTGTGGAAATACTGAGTGCACCAGTTGTGACACAGCAGCCAGTGGCTGTGAGTCAGCACCCGGGTTCAAATCAGGCTCCACCAGCTGCCCACGGACAGGCCCCAAATGCAGCCTTTGAGCCTGGGTAGAGGGAGCAGCATGATTTATTGCACATTTTGATCGATACAAACCTGAACTGCCTGTTGTCAAGCCAAAGCAGAGGTCTCCACCCAAGCCATCATGCAAAGAGCGTGAAGGAGAAGATATACAGTAAGTGATGAGGAGGAACTGAAAGATGTAGGGTGGGACTTTCATGCATTTAAGGATGACCTTAATGACCCAGATATGCTCAGACAGTTGAGACTTGTACAGCAAACAAATGTTGAGAGACGTCTAGAAGACAAAGACAACAGATTATGAACAGGGCTCAGCACAGCGCTGACCAATGGCGCAGACGCAGGGACACCCATATGTACGAGGTCTGTTAGAAAACTATCCGACCTTTTTATTTTTTGCAAAAACTATATGGATTTGAATCACGTGTGATTGCATCAGCCAAGCTTGAACCTTCGTGCGCATGCGTGAGTTTTTTCACGCCTGTCGGTTGCGTCATTCGCCTGTGAGCAGGCTTTGTGTGAGCAGTGGTCCACCCCCCTCGTCGGATTTTTATTGCGAGTAAAATGTCTGAACGATTTGGAGCTTTGCTGCATCAAATTTTTCCAGAAACTGTGAGAGACAGCCAGGTGGACACCATTCGGAAAATTCAGATGGCTTTCAGGGACTGATTTTATGGGGATCACACAGATTAAGGAGTGTTACAGCCGGTTTAAAGACCGCCCACAGCGGCTGAGAGTGCGCCGCACTCCGAGCGGCGATCGACAGGCTGAAACGACCAGATCATTTCCAAAGTGAAGGCTGTGTTGATCCGGGACATCGTCTGACTACCACAGAAATGGCAGAAGACGTGGACATCAGCACTTTTTCGGCACATTCCACTGTTACAGGAGTTTTTGTCATGGAAAGAGGAGCGGAGGAATGCGCCACAGAGCCGCTAATGGCGCGGGACAAAGCACCTCCGTGTTGGTCTCACAGGACGGCTTTCAGATGGCTTTCAGACGGCTTTCGGTGGCTTTTCAGTCGTGTGACTATCCGAGAAATTGTGGATGAGCTGGACATGCCAGAACATGTCCTGTGAGTGAAGTGAAAAGGTACTGTGCACCCTCAGCAGAGGCAAAGAACCAGAAGAACAAGAAAAAAGAGTTGCAGAGAGACATTTTTAAGCAGTCTGATGTTACATGATGAATGTCAGTTACAGAATTTATTCACAAATGAGAACAAGCTCATTTGTAAGAGTGCTACATGCTAACTAGCTAAGCTAACTTGGAGTAGCAATGTAGTAACTGGACGCTAGCCAGAAAATAAATGAACAATTACATTGCGTTTCTCTGTACACCATCCAGTATTGTCTTAAAATGTACTGCAGATCATACCAACATGTTTAATCAACTGTTTATGCATTTATAGGGCAGAATTGTATGAAATTATGTTCTAAATATAAATTCTGTATAGTTCCATTGCTCATGAATGGAACTGAATGAGAGTGAATTATTTTTAAATACTTGTAATTGCAGTTGGAGCTGCAATTGGATTCTTCAACATGGGACTGAACCAAAGCAATCTTAAGTTTCTCCTTATCCCCTTTTTGAATTTACAGTCTTTACACACTCGATGGGCGTCCCATTAAAGATCCAATGGGGATCAAGAACGGATGCGAGTTATGTTGCCGTTGGAAAGCGAAAGTTTAAACCTGCTGCATACAGGTCAACAAAGTCAACCATTCGTCAAGAACAGCACGAATGAATGGTAAAGGCAAAAAAAAAAAAAAAAAGATGAAGAAAACCCTCGTTTTTGCATTCACGTGATTCTCATGTGAAACACTTTTTTAATTCTGACATTGTTTTTACTCCCTACAGTAAAGTCAGTGCATCTGCTGTTCCAACAATGAAACCTCCAATGGAAGTGGTGAGTTCACTTTGTTTTGATTTCATCCTGTTTAACATTTTCTCCAGTAAATTTCCTCCAGGAAAGTGTTTTAGCACCTCATTAGTATCACAGCTAAAAATGTTGATCAAGATCAGGCTCTGAATTCGGTATATATATATATATATATATATATATATATATATATATATATATATATATATATATATATATATATTTATTTATTTATTATTATTTTTTATTATTTTTTTTTTGCACACACAATAAGGTTTCTTTTGTTTTTTTCTTTGTTTTTTTCATCATGGGTGATATTTGTGAAGGGTGTAATATTCCAGCCCAGTCTCACGGTTTTTGTTTCATCCTCCCGTCACGAAATGATTAAAAACTTTTGTGACAGGGGTTTTTTTTAACTCACTATTAATAACCCTACTCCTACCCCCAACCCTAACACAGAGAAAAAGTGCACAACAGCACATTTCCAGTTCGACTGAACAGTTTTTAAACCTACTTTAAAATGGGCTGCAGATGACAGGTCTCATTGTGGACCTGCAGTCTTTGTTCATTCAGAAATTTGTATGCAAGGACTGTCGAAAAGCCCGATTAAGGTGTACTGTGGACACATGGCTGTAGTGGAGGCAACAGGTGTTAATGCAACTGCCACAATAGTCACTACACCTCCTGTGTAATACGCATGTTATATGCATGCTGATTTGTATCCTCTCCAGAAAACCTCTTGCTTCTGAAGACATCATCTCAAGATTAAGCATTTGGTGCACGTGTGTGCAATGGTTACAGGCGCAATTCTGTTTGGCTGATATTATGTTATGCCCACAACATACCCATGACTATTTAGGCAACTTAATCCAGCTGCTTCGTGCCCAGCACCTTGTTTTCACCAATACAAAACTACTGAACAGTGGAAGATGAGAGATCGTGTTTACTTTTTCTGCAGGACGACAAGATCAAGGAGAAGAAGGCATGACATTTGGATACATCCCCCAAGTTCCCAAGTGTCCTCCCCCCATCAATCAGATGTGGAGACGTCTTCACCTGCATTGTCATACAAAGATGTAAGTGCACTCACTATGCGTTTCATGCTCTGTATTTTCTGTTGCATAAGTTGCAACAGTTTGAGCTCAGACCAGAAAGAAACACTGCAAATATGCAGCACATACAGATACATGGACTGTTCATCATGTAGAAATAGTTTGAGTGAATGTAGCTGTACATGCAGAAAGAGAACACATGACTAAGACAAAAGTGAGTTTTTTAGCAGAGATGCACAACAGCATGTACTCAGATTTGATGCCATTTTTTCTGGTTATGTTCTGATGCGGCTAATTTTACAACCAACACTGAAGTCAAAGATGAATGAGTGAGGAATCAAAGGAGACGTGCTACCTAATTGTTCTTTTTGTTTCTCTGGCTAGGTTGCTGAATCTGGTTGTCAAGAAGAACCTGACATCCAAGAATCAGAGCAAATCAAGAAGAACACTGTTAAACAGCAGAAGATCTGCCCACCAACACGTAAGTAGAGTTCTGCAGAAGAAACCTGCTAGATTTTGGATGCAGTGGTGACATCACGTGTAGTGCTGCATATGTGTGCACAGACATGATGGGTGTAATAGATGCCAGACTTGGTCCTAGTGTGCACTGGAAACACCCCTCCTTTCTCTTGTGACCTCTTTTTAAACATGGCTCCTGTATTCTTCACCATCTTATTCATTTGACCTTTGACTTTTTTCCTCCTCGTCTCCTCTTTACCCATTTCACTGTTTCTCTTTCTGCCTCCTCAGGTAAGGATGAGATCGTCATAGAGCAGCTGGAGCAATGCTCCAAGGTTTATGACTTTTACGGTGACCCAGAAACGTACTTCCTCGATTGTCAGATGAAGGAGATGATGCTGAATCAACTGTCTTCCTACATCACAGACAAAAGGACCATCATCTCAGAGTGTCTATACCCAGAGATTGTGAGCATGGTCAGTACAGCCGAGGATTACAAATTTACTGGTTGTTCGATGGAGCTTCTGCTCCTCTGCAGATTGTATTCTAAGACTGAGGATCACCTCAAAATCAATTAGAAATCAAACATGACTGTTGTTGTATATTTTTGTCAGTGGAATATTTAAAAATAACTTTGACCTTTTTTTCTCACAGTGTGCTGCACACATGTTCAGGGCGTTGAGTCCATCCTCTAATCCTCCTGCTGCAGAGTTTCTTTCACAAAGTGAAGAACCCAAGCTGAATCCTGCATGGCCACAAATCCAGGTTGGTCACTATAATACAAATTTTAATACTTTCATTTTCTGCAATATATCCATAAAGGTACTACTGAGCAAATGATATGATAAGATCTTTAAAATAGGTCAAATTCAAATGAGGGGGGCCTCGATCCTTCACTGGATTATGCTGTCAAAATTCAAGTTTTTCCGTTTAGAATGTAAATATACACTGACTGGCCACTTCATAAGGTACACCTTATAAGTATCGGGTTGGACTCATTTTACCTTCAGAACAGTTTAAATACTTTGTGCCACACATTCAACATATGTACTGTATAGGGGTGGAACGATACATTTGCTTCACAATTTGAAACATAACATGATACATAATGACATCATTGTTCTCACTAATTAGAAAGTAATCTGTGGTGAATGTTTGAACTTTAAAGGAACAAATTACTCTGAAGTACAAATTCTAATCCTTGATGTTGTGTTTCATATTTGTATATTATTTTATATGAACATCAGGCACACTGACACGAGTGTTTTTGATTTCAATCCCAGAATTCATTCCTTTATCTTTGTGTGTTTCTCTTACAGCTGGTTTATGAGTTTTTCCAGACGTTTCTAGAAGCTCCAAGCGTTCAGGTGGAGATTGCAGAAAAATACATTGGCAAGGAATTTGTCACTGCAGGTAAGAACAGCATATTGTCACATCTTTGGAATATATTTGCATGAAAAATATGCAAGGTTGCATGCCAGTGCACAGATCAAATTTGTGCAAGTGTCAAGGTGCCTTTACAAGTTTGTTCCAAAGCAACAAAGAATGACTGGTTTTCCATAATATGTTTCATATAATGAGTAACTTTTCTTGCATTGCAGCTCTTACAGCAGTTTGTTAGTGAAGATCCCAGAGAGAGGGAGTGGCTCCAAGTGACAGTCAAGAGCATCTACAGTATCTTCCCTGGACTGCAAGGATTCATTCTCTGTGGGTTCTGTGATATTTGCTACAGGTCAGTGTTGTTCCTCTGCTGCAGTGCTCGTTTTTCAAACAGGCTGAAATGACAACATGGATGATTTGTCTTATTGATGGATGCTCACTCCAATCATAATGAAGTGCTTTGAAAGGACACTCTTAACTTAAAATGTCTGAATGTTTTTGTTTCCAAAGGTTTGTGGACGAGAAGTGGCAGCCCACTGGTATCGCCAAACTCCTGGAAGTCATGGAAGAGTATGGAGTGTTATTTTCAGAAACAAAAATGAAATATGTTAATGATTTTTTAAATGTAATTATTATATCAGATTCAGTGATTCTCTGTAATTTTGCTGTTACATCTATTTATCCTTTGATCAAAACACAGAGGAACAAATGAAGCTCACAGCTGATGGCTGTAATTGCTTCCCAGCCATTTATTCAAGCTAAACATGTTTTTTTTTAATCAGACACACTGACTTTTTTTTATTTATTTATTTATTTTGTATCCCACAGGATCATAAAGGACGTTGCGCCTCCACTGATTGAAGAAGACCTGGTTTTCTTCTGGAGAGTTTTGGTGCCCCTCCACAAACCAAACACACTCCATCTGTACCATGAACAGGTAATATGTTCAGAAACTGTCCACCATCTCTCTGCTCCCCTGAAGCTTTACCTTCATGTTTGCATGTAAATTCAAATGGTTTGACACTCAGTGTTCCTCTTTCTGCACTTTGCCCCTGGTCAGGTGTATTTTTTGATGAAGGAAGCAACTCTAACTGGGCCGGTATGTCAAATAATTTACAGCAGAATAGATTATGTTCTTAAGGATGCACCAGTCAGATTTCATTTAGAGAATGTCTTCTGTTTTCTACACATTGAAAAAGATGCTCATGAATTAACATGGTTGTCTTACTTTTCCGTCCCAACAGCTGGTGCTCTATCTGTTGAAGCACTGGCCGAAGACCTGCACATGTAAAGAGCTGCTGTTCATCAAAGAGCTGGAGGAAATTCTCGAGTGCATCTATGTCTCTGAATGCAAGTTGGTTCAGGAGCCTCTCTTCAAGCAGCTGGCTCGATGCCTCTCTGGCTCAAATCATGTGGTAACTGAGGACAGATCATCAACTTTGCCTTTGGAACTTATGACTGTTCCCTATCAGGGAGCTCTTTCAGTTTTAGTGTCAGTGTGTGTGTGTTGTCTTGACTGAGACATCTGTTCTGTTTAGGTGGCAAAGGCAGCGCTGCAGTTCTGCATAAAGAGGCATATCACACATTTTATCAGTGACAATGCAGAGGAGATCCTGCCCATTGTGCTGCCTGCCCTGTACCAGTGTTCAAACAGCCAGCTATATGAGTAAGATACTGGACTGAAGCCGTGCAAATATCCTGACATTTAATTTTCTCATATTTACTCAAATTATTTTGATTTTTTAATGGATTCAAACAGTTCTACTCTATGCATTTCTTTACTCCTGTTTGATGCTGAGGTCAACTGACAGTCACCTGTCTGTTATGGACTGAGTTTTATTTGTGTGGGTTCACAGGTCTGTCAAGCACATCCTGACTGATTATCTGCCACAGGTGCTCATGATGAATCCTGAGCTCTTTGCACACTGCATAGAGCAGATCCTGACTACAAGACGGAAGTATGTGTTCAATATCTGTAATTACATCATGCAATTTAGTTAAGTTTTAGGCAGCAGCTCAGTTTTTGTTGCGGTGGTGCAGAACAAAACAGTGACGTCACATTTGACACCTTTTTTCAACAGAGAGCAGCTGAGGTCCAAAGCAAGTGAAAAGATGTGGATGAAGATCGAGGCACTCGCTAAGTCCAAAACACAGGTGAGCAGTGTGTAAAATTACATAAATATATCTGAATGTAATATCATGTGTGCTGCTGTGCATGTTTTTAACCGTGTATTCATAATGTTGCCTCTATGTTGAAAGGATGGAGGATGAAGAACCATCCCCGAGGCTGTGATTCATCACATCCAGCACACAGAGCACAAAATAAAAGCAAAATAAATTAAATTTTGCACACCAAATTATTGTTTTTCATTATTTTGAAGATGTCTGTTCTACAATCATTCTGCCCCAGAAAAAGAACAATTCAAATAAATTCCTGACAGCCCAATATTGTCATGACATTCATGCATGTTCCTCAAATTCGGGTCCTTTACCAGAGTCCTGGGAGTTTGAGGGTTTGGCGCAGTATCTTAGCTGTTTCTACAACTGCACTCTTCTGGACAGACACCTCTGATGTTGTACCTGAAATCTGTTGGAGCCACTCTTCCATTTTGGGGGTTACAGCTGCGAGTGTTCCTACGAGGTCTGTCCATAAAGTATCGTACCTTTTTATTTTTTTCAAAAACTATATGGATTTCATTCATATGTTTTTACGTCAGACATGCTTGAACCCTCGTGCGCATGCGTGAGTTTTTCCACTCCTGTCGATGACGTCATTCGCCTGTGAGCACGCCTTGTGGAAGGAGTGGTCCCGCCCCCTCGTCGGATTTTCATTGTCTGGAAATGGCGGAATGAAAAGGACTTTTTTTCCATCAGAATTTTTTCAGAAGCTGTTAGAGACTGGCACCTGGAAACCATTCGAAAAATTTATCTGGCTTTCGGTGAAAATTTTACGGCACACAGAGACACACACACCGACAGCACCTTCTGTAAACTCCGTATTTTAAACAGCTTTGAAGAAGATGGTCACTGTTTTAATCGGCCGTTTTATCCAAATGCAGGATGGATCGCTCCTCAGTCTCCATGTTATTGTCCTGCCTTAAGACGAGAGCGAAACAGTGAGCGAGGCTGCAGCACAATGACGTCAGATTCTGAGTCGTTTTATGCTTTGTGAATAAAATAAATAATTCGCTATAATCTCAAATATGAAAAATAATCGCGAATATGAAAAATTATCTGAGAGAGGTCTTCTCCTCAAAGTTTGCCTTCACGCCCACCACCACTCTAGTTTCCTACCTCCCAAAGAAAAACAAGAATGTATTCTTCTGAGCACACAGCACACAGACGGTGACATTAGCGATCGTGAGGACAGGAAGCCAATCATCATCCTAGACTACAACTGCAACAAATGAGGTGTGGACAACCTAGATAAGGTGATTGGAACATACAGCTGCAGAAGAATGACTGCCCGCTGGCCCCTGGTCATCTTCCACAACATCATTGATGTTTCCTCCTACAATGCCTTTGTGATTTGGAGAGAGATCAACCCGACCTGGATGTCTCATAAGCAGAACAAGAGGAGGGTGTTCCTGGAGCAGCTAGGAAAGGCACTTGCAACTCCACTCATTGAAAGAAGGAAGCATGTCCCCTGCACAGAAGCCTCAGCAGCAGTTGTGAAAGCTATTCAGAGTGCAGGAGCTCCTGATCAACCTGAGGATCCAGCTACCACAGCCACTTCCCCAGCTAGGGCAAGTAAGAGGAAGAGATGTCAGTTCTGACCTCAAAAGGAAGACTGTAAAACACATACTGTGTGCTGCAGGTGTAAGAAATATATCTGCAAAGGCTGTGCACTTGCATACTGCCCTACATGTGCTAATTAGTTGAATGGGTTATGTTATTTTTCATATTTTGTATTGTACATTGTCTTAAATTGTTCACTGGAGAAAAAAAGAAACAGTCATTGGGAATAAAAATGCATTCAAAACTCCTTTTTGCACATTTTTTTCCCTTTTCTTAAGCTATAGAAATTCAAGTGAAGAGGGAAAACTCAGGTATTCACACATTTGTGGTGAATGACAATATGCAAGATGAAATTTGGTGTTTAAAATTCAATTAAGCTGCTTATATTGGGGGTTTTAGTGAAGATGGGTCATTTTGAACATTTTGAAGGTTTGTGGACTGGATGAAGTGCAACATGGAGAGACTTATGTTGCAGCTGGATACCAGCCTTTTAAGAAGTTAGAGTAAGTATCATGCACAGAAACACCAATCTCTGTCTGTCTCACTGCTTTTTCAGCTCATTGACATTTACAAAAGGAAATGCACTGTTTGGAAAATGATTCACAGAAACTTCAAGACTTTTTTCTTCCCATTTTCTGGTATAAAAAAGCTAACTCTTAAAGTCCTCTCAGTTTCTGTGAGCACATAAAAAAATAAGAACCAACAACAGGTTGTTCAGTGGGTTTGTTCAACTTTTTTTAATCTAAAAAATAATCATCTTTGACCTAATTAAAGGGATTTTATTACACTGTAATCTGCATTTCTCCCCTCAATCATATGATTTGTTTTATCTTTCCAGCTACGGTGCAAAACCAAAGAACTCACAGCCACAGAAAACGAAAGAAGAAAAGGTCAGAAAATATTCTGTTTATTCCACAAAACTGAACAAACACCTTTACATTAATAGTAATTTAAAAATCCAAGTTGCTAAAAGACTCAGCATAATTGTGTAATTATAATAATTCATCTCCTTACAATGTTCCATGTTTGTTTTTTAATGACTGCTGCATATTAATTTTTATCACCTTTTTTAAACTTTCAGGTTAAACCGACTGAGGACCCAACTGTCCATAAGAAGAAGAAGACTGTGTAAGTCCAGACCTTCATGTGGACAATTATTGAACCTGAATATGAATATTGTCTGAATGATTATATCTGTTTTGATCTGATGATGTAGTGTGTTTGCTGACAGAGTGACGGAAGTTGAAGTTTGACAGCTGTTACGTTGCTGTTAGTAAGGGGAAGTTTTAAACCTGTTCAGTACTTCAGCAAGAAATGTGACGGGAACAAATGGTAGGGCAGTAAATTAAATACATTTTAAAAAATGTAATAAATACATTCTATTTGTATTCACATGTGAATCTACTGTGAAATCATTTTTTATTCCCATATTGATCTTCCTCCCCAACAGTAAAGAGAAACTATTTGTTCAAGCAGTACGTCATAAAGAAGACGTGAGTTCACTTTCTTCTGTGCAGGTTGTTTAGTTACAAAGATTTTCTCCCATAAATTCTTCTTCTTTCACAGCTAAAAAGTGCATGTTTGCACAAGAAGAATGTCAGTTAACATTTAGCACATATGAAACTTTAAGTGCACGTTCAAAATGGATTATGCTTTATTCTTTATTTCCTGTTGTGGCTTATCATTTTTTTAAACAGCTTTTCAAATCTTTTCAGATTAAACCTGTTGTTCAGACCAAAACCAAGGTGACTGGTAAAAATGAGAGAAATCCAAAAATAGAGTATTTCACCATCGAGTAAGTCCAGACTTTCAGATGGATAATTACTTATCCTGAATGTGAATTTTCATGTGAGTATTTGTCTCACTCTCTGTTTCTTCACTCTGCAGTGTTTTCACCAATGGAGAGCCTCTAATTCCTTCAGTGACTGTAAAAATTCCAAAGACGGCTCTGAAGTCGATGGACAACGTCTGCAGCGTGGTGGGATCCATGATGTGCTCTCATGCTGGAGTGAAGAGGTACAACACCAACAACACTGTAAATCACGTGCACAGTGCACAACTGTGAAAGTGTATCAAATCAAAATTAATCATTTATAAATACTGCAATTTAGAGCCAGAATTGCAATCATCAAGTTTCTTTTTCTTTCTTTTCTTTTTATTTTCAGGCTTTACACACTTGATGGACAGCTTGTGAAGATCCACAAGACTTGAAGAACGATGGAAAAATATGTTGCTGTTACCAGGAAGGTTTAAACCTGCCGACTACTTCCAGCCAGTCCGAGTGCCCCTGAAGAAAAAGGTGAAGAATAAATGGTTTGACAAAAATATAGGTTCTCCCTACAGTGAAGAAACTCCACCCTGCTGTTCAGGTGACACGTCACAAAAACAAGTGGTGAGTTCAGCTTCTAATGTAAGTTTATTAATTTTTTTAAAACATAAAATCTTTTATCACAGACACAAAACCTGTCTGTTTGCACACAGATTCCTATTAATATTTCCTGAGGGGGTGGGGGGCGTTTGTTAAGAAGCAGGAATTATTGTCTGCAGGAAGCATTGACTTATTATTCCACTTTGATGATCCACAGAGACAGACTGGTCCAATGGTTCAAGTGCACTGAGCCTCATTGACAGTTTGGACAGATCAGACCACATCTGGTAAATTTACTGACTTAAAAAAGTTATTTATATTGCTGCTACCACAATTGTAACAATTTCTATTGTAAAATGGAGGCAGTGAAAACTCTGCACAAAGGAGCATATCATCAGTTTTATCCGTGAAAATGCAGAGGAGATCCTGCCCATTTTGCTGCCTGCCCTGTTCCAGTGTTCAAACAGGCAGCTATATGAGTAAGATACTGGACTGAAGCCGTGCAAATATCCTGACACACACACAACACTGCATGTCACAACATGTGAAAAAACAGTCCCGAGTCATCTCATGTCTAGATATTTGAGATTTGTTACCACGTTCACACTCAGCCTGGTAGCCTGGTTTACCATGCCCAAGTACGTTTGCGTCAACATGGTGTAACATTTTTCTGAGAATGAGCACACTTTCACACAGGGTTGCTACGGCTCTCTGACAAAACCAGCCAAATTGCTACTCAAACCAGAACTTAATAAAAGGAAAAAAAGAATCAAGCTGAAACATGCAGCAGTATAATTTGCAATGCTTCAAAAATAACTCAGGTTTGCTGTTAAGCACAAACCTGTAAAGATAGGTCCCCCACAACAGAATTTGAAATATTGCTGATTTGTGGCTTATTTTGAGAAGTATTTTGGCCTTGTTTGTGAATGAATTGAAGACTCTACTGTCCAAGTAATAATAATAATAATAGTAATAATAATAATAATTAATATTTAATGAAACAGTTGCCGTCACTGACATCTGAGATGTGCACTTCAGTGTGGTTAGCAGTCCGCTTTATGCATGATGCGCCAAAAGTCTATCTGAACCGTGCCATGGACCACCTCTGTAAGTGGGCCCAGGCACAGCTGAGCAATTGGACTTAGGGAGCAAACATGCTCGGCTGCACAACTGGTTATGGTAATTAACACTGCTGTATGCTGCAGTTGCTAATTTAGTCACATTTGCTGCATAAGCAGGATGATTTTAAAAATCAAATAACCTCTTTATTGTGTGGGTTCACAGGCCCATTGACTATATCCTGACCAAGTTGCTGCCACAGTTGCTCAACATGGATCCTGGGCTCTTTTCACACTGCACAAAGCAGATCAGGGCTACAAGAGACAAGTATGTGTTCAATATCTGTAATTAAATCATGTCTGAGTAACAAGTAATTCCAGTTAAGCTTAGGCAGCAGCTCAGTTTGTGTTGCGGTGGTGCAGAACAGAACAGCGACATCACCTTTGACACTTTTTCCAACAGAGAGCAGCTGAGTTCCGAAGCAAGTGAAAAGATGTGGCTGAAGATCGAGGTGCTCGCCAAGTCCAAAGCACAGGTGAGCAATGTGTAAAATGACATAAATACATCTGAACGTAATATCATTTGTGCTATGTGCATATTTTTGATCATGTATAATGCTGTCTCTGTGTTGATTTCAGAAGACCACACAAGGATGAAGACCATCCTTGAGGCCGTGCATCCCCACATCCATCAGACAGAGTACCAAATAAAAGCAACTGCACAAACCACATCAACCCAGCAAAAGGGCTTCCCAAATATTACAGATAAAGTATTAAGTTGCAATCATATGATTTTAAAATGTGGTATTTATCTGCTGCTGTAATTGATATTAATATTTATTTTTATTTATTTAACTTAAAAGGCTAAACCCCTTGAGATTTCTAATCTTTCAAGGGGGTCCTCAATAATAACAACAAAACATCCAATGGGCAAAACATGCAACAGTATATCAAAATCACTTCCGGGATGCTGCACTGTGGCGACTCGGGCTCCCGTGTTTGTGTCTTTTAACTTTTAAATACTTTGTACTGCTCTGTGTGGATGTGGCGAAAGGTGATACAGACAACGGTCAGTATATTCTGCACAACCAACTTTGAACGGATCGATGAAGATCACAGATTGGTGAAGATCCAGGAACTCTTGGACTTGTTTAGCGGCTAGGCTAATAACAGTACACCGGGCACTATGTGGCATGTCCCTATCGTGCTGCTGCTGCTGTTTTGGGCAGTAAGTGAATCAGTTTGCAACAACCTTCAAGGTGGATCCTTATCAACAGCATGCAATGGGCTTAATTTTGAGTTTTTGTTGTCGCTACAATCCAGTGGCGACGTGTTCCCGAGCGGGTTACCGGAGGAGGTGAGGAGAGAGTACCCGATCATCGGTGTACGAGAACACGGAGGAAACGGGGCAAACGTGGAGGTGTCCGGCAATGGCTTCGGAAAAGGGGTAATAAACCGCCGCTCCCGTCCATGATTCTGAGTAATGTTCGATCTCTGCCCAGTAAAATGGATGAACTTCGCCTCAACTGTCGCTATAGTCACGCGTACAGGGAGTCCTGCATTGTGGTTTTAACTGAGTCGTGGCTTCGGGAAGATATACCGGACAGTTTAATTTACTTTGAGGGGTTCTCGTGTGTGCATGCAGATAGAACCCTGTCATCTATGTTAAGGAGACGTGGTGTAAACAGTACTCAACTAGAGTGCAAATGTGTGACCCAGACTTGGAGTTACTGTGCGTGTTAACGCGACCATTCTATTTACCCCGCGAAATTGGAAATGTCATAATTATTGCAGCGTATGTTCCACCGAACGGTAACGCAAATAAAGCTGCCAGTCGCTTGGCAGAATGTGTGCACAGTCAGCTGCAACGCACTCCAGGGGCTGCTGTCTTCATACTGGGGGACTTAAACCATTGTCGCCTTGAGCGAGCGCTCCCTGGCTTCCACCAGTATATTAAATGTAAAACACGAAACATCCTGGATAAATGTTTTGGCAACATCAAGAGTGCATTTAGAGCTAAAGCACTCCCACCCCTGGCAAATTCAGATCATGCCACTGTCCACTTGATGCCCACATATAAAACTGTGCTCAAGTCCTCTATGGCACTACACAAGATTGTGTTACAGAGGACTGTGTGGAAACTCTGAGAGGGTGTTTCTCCTGTACGGACTGGAGCATCTTCCACAGCCTGGAGTTGAATGAAGCCACAGAGACTATTACGGATTATATACATTTTTGGGTGGATATTGTGGTGCCAAAAAAAGATATTGTGGTTTTCCCAAACAATAAGAGTCATATAACCAAGGAGGTGAAAGCCAGTATCAACAAAAAGCGAATGGCATTTAGAGACAAAGACAGAGCTGCAGTAGCCCAGGCCCAGAAGGAACTTAATGTTGTGCTGGCCAATGCACGGAAAAGGGAACGGGACCGCTTAGAACATGGGCTTAAGTCCTTGGACAACAAAAAACTCTGGGACTCTATGAAAAGGATGATGGCATGAACATAAACAAACAGCAATTAATTACAAGGAATGATGACGATTTTGCCGACAACTTAAATGATTTTTTCTTGAGATTTAACAGGGAGAATGATGTTGAGTGTGAACCAGTAGCTGATTTGGGGCATGCATCTGAAATGAGTAGCTCTAATATTGATCAGCAATGTATTCAAGCCATTTTTAGTAACGTGTCTTCTACCAAAGCTGCAGGACCGGACGGCCTGTCAGCTTTTTTACTGAAAAACTGTGCACAGGAACTTTCAGAGGCATGGTGCCCTATTTTCCAAATGTCAGCTTTGAGTTGTTCTGTTCCTCTATGCTGGAAGCGGTCGACCATTATACCCATACCAAAAATTTCAGCCCCGGCCACTAATAAAGATTACGGGCCGTGGCTTTAACCAGCATTGTTATGAAATGCTTTGAGAAGGTAATGGTCAATAGACTGAAGTTGGAAGTGTCCAAGTCTCTTGACCCGATGCAATTTGCATATAAGCAGGGACTTGGCACTACAGATGCCATTGTGTGTATGTCACACATGATTTACAAGCACTTAGAGAATGCTGATTGTTACGCACGTGTGTTATTTGCTGATTTCTCGTCAGCCTTTGACACAGTTCGCCCTCATCTTTTAGTCCAAAAACTGAGAGATCTTAATGTTAGCTCCTCCCTTGTTAGGTGGTTTTACTTTTTTTTAACTAATAGGTCACAGCAAGTTAGAGTAAACAACTCCTTGTCTAAAGCACAATCCTGCAGTACAGGAGTACCTCAAGGGGCTGTAAGCTCTCCCATTCTTTTCACCCTATACACCAATGGCTGTAGGAGCATAAATCCAAGCAACAAAATCTTGAAATTCTCAGACGACACAATTATTGTGAGCTTACTTTCAGCTGGTGAAAGTCCGTCAGTTTATTTAATGAAATTGACTCCTTTCAGTCTTGGTGTGAGGAGCACCACTTGACTCTAAATGGGTTAAAACCAAAGAAATGGTCTTTGATCCAAAAAGACTCCTGCCCCATGAGTAATCATTGGAGGCAGGGAGATAGAACAGGTGGAGTCAGTGAAATATCTGGGCGTCTACGTGGATAATCTTCTGAGGTGGAATGTGCATGTGGATTTCTTATGTAAGAAATTTTCCCAAAGACTCCACTTCCTCAGAAGACTTAGATTGTTTGGTGTGAGCACCCGAATCATGGCTTGTATTTATAATGCGGTGCTGGAGAGCCTTATTAGATATGGAATAGTGGCCTGGTTTGGCTCACTCACAGTGCAGGGTAAAACCAAAATAGGACAGCTTGTAAAAAACGCAATGAAAATATAGGACAGAAGGAGTTTCATTCTCTCCAGACAATTTTTGAAACCTCTGTCCTGGCACAAGCCAAAGCCATAACCAGAGAACCCTCCCATCCACTGCACAGTGAATATACTCTGCTACCTTCTGGGAGGCGCTATCGAGCGATCAGGCACCACAGTAACAGGTTTAAACTGTCTTTTGTTCCCATGTCAGTGGTTTTGTTAAATAAGACAAGACAGTTTTTTTATTTAATTCTTGAATTGTAATTATGTTATTTATGGGGCACGTGCAATATACTGAAGTCACTTTATTTGCAAAGGCATTTTACTTGGGATTGTGAATATCATGAAATGGTCATATTCCTTTTGTTGAAATTGTGCAGACCAGCTGACTGCTGTAATGTTGTCTGTGTGTTCGGAGGTTAAATGTTGTGAATGTTGTTTATGTGTTAAACAACATTGTGAGACCAAGAGAAATTTCCCCTGTGGGGACAATAAAGTTTAACCTAACCTAAAATAAACGAAGGCAACAATACAACGACAAACAAATAATTACACACAAACATATCTACACGCACACACGAACAACCAATCAGACACACACCACACACACACACACACACACAAAAAGGTCTATCACTCTCCCATTAATACTACCATACAAAATGAATAAAATGAATTGTTATGAACAAATGGAATCAAAAACAGTTACATATGTTCTTAAGGTGTTGTACAAGGGCACCTTTAAATACAGACAAAGGGGTTATAGAGCGGATAGAGGAAGGAAGGCTGTTCCAATCATAGGGCGCTTTATGTCTAAATGAAAATTTTTCCAGTTTCCTTATTAATTGGTGGGACAACAACAAAAAGATTGAGCTGCATGTGTTGTGTGGG